>NC_056728.1:273819438-273914438 GCF_019279795.1 Protopterus annectens
TGGGTGGAACATCTGGGATTCTGTTTATAGGAGTGTGAGGGGAAGAGAACGGTATGAAATATCCTCTGGAAATGATGCTTTGTACCCATGTATCTGACATTATGTTTAGCCAGGCTTCTGGGTACAAAGATAATTGACCCCCCCCGACTTCCTCCAGAGCTGGGCCTCCTTTCAGGAGCGCTGGTAGGGCTGACCAGACAACTGGCCTCTGTCACCCTGTTGCTGCGGACCCCCTCTGCCGTGCGGGCGGCGTCTTCCGTTATAACCCCCTCCTCTGCCTCTAGAGGGGGTTTCTCCACGTGTGTCCTGAAAGGCTCCCTTGTGCTTTTTGGAACCACATTTTTCCACCCTTAGGGCCCTTGGGATAGGGCCAAGTAGGGGTAGAAAAGCGGACTCCAACGCCAGATAGGGTCTTGCCTTCCTGCTCACACCTGGTTAAAGTTTCCTTTACTTTAGGCCCAAACAGTGATGAGCCATCAAATGGGGTGTTGATAAAGGAAGACTTAAAGGGCAAAGGAACAGAGACGCATACAGGCTTGTCTCCGCAGAGCAATGCCTGAACTAGCGGCTCTACTTGAACCATCAGCTGCATAAGATATGAGATGCATGGACGAGCTGTATATTGACTTTTGTCGGCAACCCCTGCAGCTACCATACCCTGCAGAGTATCTCCTAGCTCTTTCAGGAGATCTTTGTAGTCTCGTGAAATGGGTTAAATAGTTCAGCGATCGCAGAGAAAAAGTCACTGAACTAAACACGCGTTTCCCATATCTATCCATGATCCTAGAATCTCTGTTAGGAGGATAGATAGATGCGGATGTTTCAGACACTTCCTTTTTGGTGGCTGCAGCTACCACCATGGCATCAACAGGCACTCCTTTGGTCAAAAAGGCTTTGTCCACTGGGGCAGAGATGAACTTATTCGGCTTCCGAGGGACATGTTCCATGGCCTCCGGTGACTCCCACGCCTTACGAGAGATCAGCTCCATGAGCTCATTGTAAGGCGGAGACGCCCAAGAAGTGGAAGGTTGAGACCCAAAAGCCTTCAAGAGCACTGACTCGTCCTCAGTAGGGGTTTTAGACTGCCAATTGCCCCTCTGACTCAGGATCTCCAATATCTCCGCAAAGGAGATATCCTCACAGGGGGATCGAGTGGACCCTTCTGACTCATCCAAGTCAATGTTGGATGTCAAAGACTCCTGTGAGGAATCCAAGTGCCTCCTCTTTCGCAGTCTCTTCCTGGGTACGGGAGGTCTCAGGAAAACAGGGGGCGCCCTGTGGGGCTACTTGAGGTTCAGGGTCTCTACGCTTAGGGGGACCGGTAGACGTAGAAGCGGACACAGGTGCTTGAGGGGAGAAGGAAGCCCGAACTGATGCCGATGTTTTAGGAGATAGAACTCTCCTCGTGGCATCGAAAGCACCATGGCTCCGACAAGAAGGGGTAGACGGATCCGGAGTGACCCTCCAATCCTCCCGCAACGATACCATGGGCTCCGAGCCAGAGGTAGGAGCCGAGCTCATCCAGGATGAAGCCCCGAGAGGAAGAGTCAGCACCGACAAATCGGTCCAACTATCCTCCCTGGACCCGACAGGAGAGTGTCGGCTCCTAGTGTCCTCTGTCGGCGCCGAGGACGTCCAAGTAGATGGAACCGATAACACCGGTGCATGTCTCGGTTCCATAGGTTTGACAACTATTGGTTCGGGCTCCTTTGGCTCCGAGAGTCCAGTACGGCTTGGAGGAGGAGTAGTCAAGTCCGGTTCAATGGTCTTCTGCTCTGACCAAATGGTCGGGGCCAACAACAATTTAGCAAGTCTTGGTGCCCGTAGAAGCTTCTGCATTAGCTGATCCATATCCATATCTGACAGGCTGACCGAAGACTTCGAGGAATGTACCGAAGGTGTTGACTGGAGCAGAGGAGATGAGGGAACCTCAGAGACCAGCTCAAAGACTGGGAGCTGGCACCGAACCACAGGGACACTCGGTTCAGAGGACTGTGGAACCGATGACCCTGTACCCTATAATCTTTTTGCCTTCTTAGTAACTTTAGAATCTTCTGAAGATTTAGATGATTTTGAAGAAGTGCTAGCACCTTCCTGGCTACCCAACGCGTCAGAGAAAGTATGCTGCAGCAACCCTCTCCCCCTTATACTATAGTATTTTATCAATAAGTTTTCTTCTTCTCTCTAAGAGCACCCTAGAGGAAAAAGAGTGGCAAATACTGCAAGTGTCTTGGAGGTACTTAGCCCCCAGACAGTAAACACATTGGACATGCCAGTCAGTGACGGACATTTTCTGTCCACAATCTGGACATTTCTTAAACACCGGTTTGGGATGAAACTTTTCCCTCTCATCCGCCATGTTCAAAGTTTGAAACAGGCACACCACAAAATTAACCTGTAGAGGTTAAATACAGGGCTAACTAGGCCCACACTAAAAAAAATACTAGTAACAAGAAGAAATTTGTCAAATCTAAACAGGGCTAACAAAAGGCCCAACACTCTAAGAAACTAAGCCAACACAGGGCACTATCTACTACAATCTAACCTACTTATACTATAGTATTTTAACGCGAAACACACGCACACGCTAAATAAAGAATAATATATCAAAAAGAGGGAGAAAGAAATTTTTAAACTTGCGATTTAGCAAAATATGGTCCGAGCTGACTGGATCACCGAGATCTCTCTTGCCGGCAAACTACATCTGAGGTAATTCCAGCAGTGCACTGTGGGATAAGGGGCTTGGTCGTGAGCTACTTGCAAACCTTGAGCTTTGCTATTGGCCGTGTCGAAGCCGAGAATCAGCTCCGAACCCATCAGTGAGAATAAATGGCGAAATTTAACAACTTCACATCTGTAAGTTAGGATAAGAAGAGCAAATTGGTTTATAGCTTGGATTTTGTTCCTAGATGTCCAAGCTGTTTTTAGGATTCATGTAATTCAGGGGTTCCCCCAAAGTGTGCGCTGCAGCGCCTTGGGGAGCTGCGGCTTCCTCACAGAGGTGCCGCAAACTAATAAGCTTACATATACGGTTGGTAGTTCTACTACCATTCCTTTGACCCCCGTAGAAGCCTCCACCATTAACAAAGCAGGAAAAAAAGCACAAACGCACGAGCACGTAGATTCCCTCTCTCCAGGGGGTCGAGGCGTGGCTAGTGAGGGTGGGGTTTGCAGTGACTGATGGGCCCTCCATCAGTTTGACACTAGCATGCATCCCACTTCGTCTCGCATGCTAGTAGCATGCAATCATGTTTCCAAAGCTCTGTCCTGGTGGGTTCCCAGTGTAGAACTTCGCTGATCAGGGGGAATTTGAGGCGTGCTACCCACTCATGTCAGTTGTGATTCCAAGGAGTTAATTACATTTGCAGTTTTGTTGCACTTGCGCTTCAGTTCAGTGAACTGATGTCTGCAACAGTGGGAAAACAGAACTACACAAAGTCGTGGCATTCTCAAGAATGTGGATTTTAGTAATGTGGCTTCCTTCTCAGCAAAACTGATTTGCTATTCAAATCCTACTTTTAAGGGACTTTTTATATTAAGGGCTCACATGCTTTGCTTTAGCCTAACCTACAGCAAAAGTACAGTTGTGTACCTACCATAAATGTAGATGTTAGAGTGTATTCACTGTTGCAGTCATTACACTTGGGTTATCCTGCTGTCAGGCTACCCGCAGTCGGCCTGAATTCTAAAGTCCTGGTCCGGCGTCGGTTGCTGTCGCCTCTTCTCTGCCGAGAGTGCACCAGGGGTATAAAAGATGCAGCCGATGCCATTTTCTTGCCCCAGATGTCAGGTGCCCCCAAAAAGGGTAGAAAAAAACTTCTGATCATAAAAAAGCATGCACATAAACTTCATCTACAAGCAAATACACCACATAGGTTGTATAGAATAGAGAAGTACAGATAAGTCCTAGTAATGAAAGGGGGATGGTGGGAGGGTAACCTGGACTGCAACAGTGAATACACTCGAACATCTACATTTATGGTAAGTACACAACTGTACTATGTTCATCGTGTTTCACTGTTGCAGTCATTACACTTGGGTTGAATCCCAAAGCTGAGGTTGGGTGGCTGGGCCTAAATAGAATTAGGAGTGGCTATGAGGCCCTGTAGAACTGCAGTGGCAAAACCTGCTCTGGATTTAGAGTAAAGAGGTAAGTGGTAGTGCCTTGTGAAAGTGTGCACTGAAGTCCAGGTAGCAGCCTCCAAAATGTCCTTGGTAGGTACTCCTATGCGGAAGGCTGCTACTCTGGTAGAATGTGGCCTAATGCCCTTAGGCACTGATTTGCCATGTTGTGAATAGCAGAAACAAATACAGTGGCCTATCCATTTTGAAACAGTCTGCTTTGAAATAGCTTTCCCTTGTGATCCTGCAGCATATGCCACTAAGAGTTGCTCAGTCTTTCTGAAAGCTTTAGTCTTGTCCAAGTAAAAGAGTAGCTGTTTGTGTATGTCCAAAGAATGCAGAAGTCTCTCCCCCTTATTTTGTGGGTTTGGATAAAAGGTAGGCAAGTGTATAGTTTGGTTAAGGGCCACACTGGACACTACCTTAGGCATAAAAGTTGGGTTTGTCCTTAGAGAAACCCTGTCGGGATGGAAAATAATAAAAGGTTCCACAGCCATTAGTGCCTGTAATTCTGAGACTCTTCTTGCTGAAGTTATTGCTAGGAGAAGAGCTGTTTTCCAGGATAAGTATTTTATCTCCGCTGTATTGGCAGACTCAAAAGGAGGTAGTGTGAGTTTTTCCAAGACAAAATTGAGGTCCCATGCAGGTATTGGAGCTCTCCTTGGAGGTCTTATGTTTTTGGCCCCTCTGAGATACTGCCTTAGCAGTGGATGAGAGAAAACAGGTGGGTCCGTATTGTAATGAGCTGAAATGGCAGAAGCGTGGATCTTAATTGATGAGAAGGATAGGCCTTTGTCCAGCATCTCAGCTAGGTATTGTAAAATCTGAGGAATATTTGGAACAAGCGGGTCAATTCCTTGTGCCTGGTTCCAAGCACAGAATTTCTTCCATTTTTCTGCATAAGATTTTCTGGTGCTGGGCCTCCTGGCCTCCATAACAACATCCATAACCGCTTTAGAGAGAGGTGTGTTCTGAATGGTTACATTATCCGCCATGCAGCCAGACTTAGGATTCTGAGTTGGCTGTGTAGGATCGGATTGTTTTGTTGGGTCAGCAAATGAGGAATTTGAGGTAATGTCCAGGCTAGGCCTTGAGACAAGCTCTTTAGGTTTGGGTACCAGTGCTGGCGTGGCCAGTCTGGGGCAATCAGAATAATTTTTGGCTTCTCTTGTCTGACCTTTAGGAGTACCTTGGGGAGGAGAGGCAGAGGAGGGAAGGCATTTACTGAGAGGGCTTTCCAGCTGAATGAAAGGGCGTCCACTTTCCATGCTTGTTCGTGATGAGTCTGAGTGCAGAATCTTTGTAGCTGGCAGTTGAGGGGAGGCAAATAGATCTATGTCTGGGCATCCCCAATTCCCTGTTATCATTCTGAAGATTTGTGGATCTAGTTTCCACTCGTGAGGATCCATGAGGTTTCTGCTTAGTTAGTCTGCCAAGGTATTTGTCCTTCCTGGCAGGAATTGTGCTTGCAGGTGTACTTGGTAAGTCAATGCTGTGTTCCACAAAGTCATGGCTTGTCTGCAGAGGGGGTAGGAATGTGTGCCTCCTTGCTTATGTACCACATGACTGTAGTATTGTCCATCTTTAACAGCAGTTGTCCTGGATGAAGTAGGTCCTTGAAGGCTGTCGGTGCTTCTGTACAGCTAGCATCTCTCTTTGATTGATATGAAGATGCATATGGCTTGTGGGCCATGTGCCATGAATACATTTTCCTGCCATGTGTGCCCCCCAGGGATAATCTGATGCATCTGTTGTCAATGTCTGCCTGGCTGTGGGTAAAGTGAATGGCTGTCCCTTGTTGTGGTGACAAGCCTGTGCCCATGATAAAGACTCCTGCTGCAGGCAGGGAATGAGAGTAATTAATGTTTCCAGGCTGTGGCAATGTTGAGTCCAAACACTTTTTAGATACCATTGTAGTTTCCTCATATGCAGTCTTGCATATGGAATTAGTAGAATGCAGGATGTCATGTAGCCCAGAGCCTGCAGAATTTTTCTTGCAGATAAGTGGGTCTTTGTTGCCATGTTTTCGAAGTAAGAAATCAGTTGCCTTTGTTTGTCTGGCGTGAGATAAGCCATCTGGGCAGTTGTATTTAAGCTTGCACCCATGAATATTATCTCTTGAAAAGGTACTAGTTTTGATTTCTTTTCGTTTACTGTGTACCCTAGGTAAATTAGCAATCTTTTTACAAACGCCAGATGCTTTAGTAGAATGTCTTTGGTCTCTGCTTGAATAAGGCAGTCATCCAAGTAGGGAAATATCTGAATTCCTCTTTGTCTGCAAAATGCAATTACTGGTGCCAGGCATTTTGTGAAGACCCTGGGCGCAGTAGATAAGCCAAAGGGCAGTGCAGAGAATTGGCAGTGCATTGAGCCAGCTATGAATCTCAGGTATCTTCTGCAAGACTGTCTGACTGGGACATGCAGGTATGCCTCTTTGAGGTCCAAAGTTACAAGCCAAGCCTTCTTGCCCAGCATGGGCAGAAGCTGCTGCAGAGTCAACATTCTGAATTTTGGAACGTCCAGGAAAGTGTTTAGAATAGATAGGTCCAGAACTGTTCTCCAGGCTTTGCCCTTTCTTGGTACTAAGAAAAGTCTTGAGTAAAATCCTTGTCCCTGCTCTTGTTGTGGCACTGGCTGAATAGCCCTCACGTCTATGAGATGAAACTTGTTTTTGTGCCTCTGCCCATTGATTGTGTGGCAGGTCTGGCATGCCTTTTGCCTTTGGAATGGTGTGAAAGTGGAACCTGTAGCCCTGAGAGACTATATTTAAGACCCATTTGTCCTGGGTGATCCTGTGCAAAGTTTGTGAAAAAAGTGCTAACTTTCCCCCTAAGGGAGCTGCCAAAAGATAAGTGCTTGGCATTTGCACAGGGAAGTCATTGGACTGTTTCCTATAAGGCTGTGACTTGTCTTCTCCGCTTTTGGAGGTAGAAGCACCCCATTGTTTGGGCCTGTATGAGCCCTAGGGCTGTTGCCTGCCTCTAGGGCGTCTGAATCTGCCTCTTTGTGATCTGTCTGCCACTGGAAAGAACCAATTCTTAGAAGGCCAGTTCCTGCTAAATCTGGGTGGTTGTACCTGTAAGAAATCCTTTACTGTCTGCATAGATTTAGCTTTATCCTCCATTTTCTTCAACATCTCTTCTGCCTTAACACCAAAGTATCATGTTGTAATGGAGCATCCAATAATTTTGCTTTAACATGATCAGGCAGATTCTGTTCCTTTAACCAAGCATGCCTTCTAATAACAGAACCTGTAACTGCGGCCCTGCACGAGGCTTCCAGTGAATCATAACCACATTGCAAAGTATGTTTTCCCACTTGTTCAGCTGCATGCAATAAATCCTGCAATTCTTTGTTCTCAGTACATTCAGAATTTGTCAACATTTTTTGTTTTAACAAAGACATTAAGTATTGCTGATATTTGAGCATATGAAACTGACAATTTAAAGCCCTTACAGCCAAGGTAGCAGAAGTGTAGACTTTTTTCCCCCATCTGTCCAGAGCTCTAGAATCTCTTTTTAGCAGAAGCAGCCTTGACCCCTTTGGGACCCTGTGAGATAATTTTTGGGTCAGCATCAGGGTTTTTATATAGAAATTTATGGGAATCTGGAACCCTGTAGTATCTGTCCGGCTTAAAAGGAGCAAGTGGTAAACAGTCTGGAGACAGGCCGGACTCTGAAAATACATCATCTACTATGTCTAGAACAGGAGGAATTGCAAGAGGTCTGTGCTGAGGCAGTAACAGAAAGTCTGTAAGCCTTTTCTTAGAACCTGAATAATCCTGGCTCTCCCTCATGGTATGCAGGGTTTCCCCAAATGAGTAATCCTCAGGAGGAGAAGCTGAAGGAATAGAATCTTCAGCATCAGAATCCTCATAGGAAGGAACAGAATATCCCTGTTCTGAAGAGGAATCAGAGGAAATGGAAACCTGATCAGAAGAATCATATTCAGTATCTTGCCTAGGCCTCTTATCAGGAGGGGGATGGGAATCCCTGATCAATGTAATTAGGTCTTCGGCCATTTTGAGCATCTGTTTCTTAGGCATAGAAGTCTGTCCTGGAGAATGCTGTATTTGCTTCCTTGTCTTTAAAACTGCTTTAGACTTTGTCTTGGATGCTGAAGTAGGCTTTATATAAAGTTGTGTAGGTCTGAAAACACTCTCAGAAGCTGATGCCTGCTCAGCGGCTCCGGACCCATCTGGGGGATTGATTTCTGAAGGGCCAATACCTTGAGTATCCAGAGACCTAGTTTTCTCCATGTAGGAGTCGGAGACGGCCTGTGGCTCTGAGGTAGCGGGAGTCAGGGGCTGCGAAAGCGCCTCACTGAGCACCGGCGAACCGGCCTAGAAAAGGCTTTGTCGTTGGTTTTGGACCTCGGATGCTTGTCCTTTTCTTTACCCTTGCGCTTTTTATGAATTCTGGTCGTCGGTTGTTCCGACTGCATTATATAGTTAAACCTTCGGCCAAAGTAATGAAAAGCAAAATCGTACCGACGCTTTATAGTGCGTTGGTTAAATCTAGCACAAAACCGACAACTAGCAACGTGGTGATCAGGGCCTAGGCAAGGAATACAGTAAGAATGAAAATCCTTATGAGGTATTTGCTTCCCACAAGAAATACAATTAACTTTTTCTGACATCGATCTGGAGCAAGAAAAAAGTTTTCCCAATGGGGTACTTAGCTTTATTGAAGACTTTGGATCTGAAATTCAATTACGAAAATCTCAGGAGTTGGCGGACCGGCACTTGCGAACTGCTTTTGCTTCGGGCACCGCGTGGCAAGAAAGACTGAAGAAAATGGCGCTGGCTGCATCTTTTATACCCCTGGCGCACTGACGTCAGGGAAGAGGTGACAGCAGCCGACGCCGGACCAGGACTTTGGAATTCAGGCTGACTGCGGGCAGCCTGCCAGCAGGATAACCCAAGTGTAATGACTGCAACAGTAAAACACGATGAACATCTAGACATGTTTCTGGGCAGGTTAGGGGGTAGTGTATAGGTAAGTGTGGGCATATAGCGTGTGGGATGCAGATTTTAAAATATAGTGACATGACAGGATTTTTGGATCGAGGTTGTCATATCAGGACAATACTCGGAACTCAAACCTTGTACGTATGGGTATCACCACATAAACTCAGAGGTCTGCTATGGTTCACAGACTTCCCTATTCTTTATGGTCCTTTCACTGACTGAGTTATACGCTGCCAGAGACTAGAAACAGTAGACAAACACAATCAACAAGTTCTCAGAAAACTCCAATGAACTATTTTCATAAACTATGCACACTATAGCTTCTTAGTCAAAAAGTGGAGCTAGCAAATTCAAAAACTACCTGCAGCTGGAATGAATTTCATATACAGCTGTGTTACAGCACTGGGATCTCAAGCAATGTTGGGACACCAGCTTGCAGAAATCTTCTCTGAGCAGCATGTGTGAACAATCTTTTATGTGAATGTCAGTGACTGAAAACATGAATACAAAGCTGCATGGAAATACAATGCCTGGCTAAAAGGACATCAGCCAAGATAAGATAGTGCTTATGAAGAATTCTTCTCTTTATCAAGGCATAATTATTGATATAATCAAATATTTATGTTGAAAATAATTCCTCTAATAATCAAATATCAGACAACAGATGCAAACAAAGACTTCACAGTGGTTTTTAGAACTGGTAGCTCAGCCACTGACACAGGCAAAAATACAACGGAAAGGTCACAGCAGCCTGAAACAAGGGTCACACACTGATGTAGTAACAGCAGGAATGGCACTTCTATTAGAAGTTGTATAAAACATGCATTAGTCCGTACTTTCCTATTTCTATCAAACATTCCTAAAACTATATGTGTAAAGAATGCAAATAATGTAAAATACATGATTTGTAAAATGCACATATATGCCATAAACAGCAAAGAATCAGGAATGTATATTATTCTACTTCATACATTATCTATAGAATGAATGACAGGGGTAGATGTTGTGCCTGGCATATACATGCTGCAAAGCTGCAGACTTTATATGAAGTTATTATTAAGCTTGTGTATTGTACTACTTTGTACGTTGCAAACTTTCATTAGTTCTGAATTATTCAACAACAGTAATAATGTAAATATGAAATGCAGCTGTAACAAGAATAGTCTTTCTCATTAGAAATGTTATGATAGACAATTAAGCAGTAAGAACATATGATGACAAAGCATGCTGAAGAAAGGAGTGCTTACTCTGTACTTGTCACTAAAAACCTGCTATAGTAGTAACTTTTAAAATAGTCTGCTCAAAAGCAATTTTACATAGATGTTAGATTTGGACACAGTGTATGTCTAAAGAGGCAGGGCTGCATCTTTCAAGATTGTATAAGAACACTGTCTTCATCTGTAATCTTTGTCGGTCAGTAAACCAAACTAGCTAGTCGAGGAATAATAAAGACTGCACTGACCCTGGGATGCCTTGCTTTGCTGATCATTTATTTTTCTTGTTCTTCTGACTGCCTGTATTTTTCCTCATAGGTGCAGTGCTTGTAGATACGTTTAAAAGCTGTAAGAATATATTACCTCAACCAATCATTAAACTGATATTATTTCATAACAAATTAGTAACACCCTTATTTTGTTTGCAGTATAGCACTATGCTACGTTTATGTGAGGTAACTAATACTATGCTCATGAAGTACAAGGATCATTTATTCGGACTTCCTTCCAAACAAGAACTTCAAATTTTAACCGCAAACTTCACAGTAAACCACTTGGATATCAGCAAATCGTCTGCCCTTTAAAGAGGAGAGTATTTTCTGGGAAAGCAATGTATGGGTGGGATTAATAAACAGTTTTGTTAATAAAAGTGAATACTCACCACTCTTGATCGGCACAGAAGCTTCTTGTGTCGGTTAATTAAATGTAGGTGATTTCATTGTTCTTAACTGTTGTGACATCAGTGGCGTGCACTTCTAGGTAGTGAGTCCTATCTCTAATTCCTAACGTTTTCTGGTGTGGCCAGTCGTGCGCTTGCTGTACTTTGCTTTAAATAAGTTGCGAATTGGTGTAGCTTTTTTATTACCTGTGCTAGTTGCATTTAAACACATCACAACTGTTTTTGCTATAATCATTTCCCTTGTAAATTGTTATTCTGCTACTTTTAACTACTTTTGCTATTTTTAACTACCAGGGAACTGAACAAGCTTCCCTATGCTATGCTTACAATGGTACTGCCTCTTGTCGACAACCAATGAGAACAGCAAGAATTTTAAGTTCAGTTATAGCGTGACTCGCCGAGTTTGTAAAGTGAAACTGTAGGGAGTTTGCTTACTACTGTATTTATATATTTTAACGAGAATATTTTTACTGTAGCATGGCCGAAGAAAGTGCCGTGAAAGTGTGTGTGCGAGTTTGCCCACTTATTCAGCTGTACGTAGTAACGAGCAATTGTTATTCAGCTGTCTTTTGCTGTGCAAAAAATGTTACTTTGCAGGGTTAGTGCTGCGAGTGCAGGTTTATCAGTGGAATTGCCCCAAACTGTTACTAAAAGGTTATTGATAATGTTGATGTATATGTGTAAATTGGAGTTTTGATGACTTGTGGCAGTTATATGCTCTTCTGCGTAATGAGTCAAAAGGGATGGCTTAGCAAGTGTGTTAATTTTAGGAATGGTTTGACTTTGATGGGTCACTGTGGCAAGCTTATTGGCACATAAATGTTGACTGTTGTTGCAGCCCATATCTGGGTTATTTGTATGCAAAACATAAGTGTTAAAAACTACTGTGGGGCTGTATGGCTAGGCTTCGTAAGGTCCTCTCAGATCAATAGTCATCTATTCACCGATAAGTTCCGGCATTTCTTTCAACTGTCATTGATTTTTCTGAGATTTTGACTAATTTTAGCTCTGTCTTTCTTGAGCTTAAGCTGGTGACCTTTGGAGAAGAGGTGGTGAATTATAATCAAGTAAATAATGACAAAAATTTACAGGTGCATTATTTCATAAAATGTATATTCATACATTTTTATTCTGTCATTATCTCACGTTAACAGTACTAGCATTTAAAAATGTCCTTGATTGTCCCTGCATATTTCTGGATTTGTCTTTATTTCAGTTGAGCACTATAAATTTAGTGTAGTAGAGTTAAACAGTGATCACAATGAAAACTGGTATACAAAATGTGTTGTAATTTGAGTAGATGAAGATAACAAAGCTATTATTCAAATACATACTGTGGAATTCAGTTAAATACTGTGCTGGATTGTGATTATATTGTGAAGTGTTTGCCCAGGTTTGAATGGGCAAAATAAATGCAGTGCAGGATGCTAGATATGATTAAGAACGTGACAGAATTTGTAAAAATTAAATGCTAGTATCTGTTCAATTACATTTTTTTGAGATCTTAATACATGCATTATTAATTTGTTCAATTACAATTACATTTTTTGTGATCTTAAATAAGTGTGTTATTTTTACCTAATGTTGTTGTGTCTTTCGGCTTTTCCCGGTTAGGGGTCGCCACAGCGGAACTCCGGTCCGCTAATGATTGGTAGTTGATTTTTTTTACGTGCTGAGTTACCAGCCCTGACGCACAACCTTCAACGAAGGTACACCCATTCACGCATGTCTCCACGCAGAAGACGCTCTAGCTGAGAATCGAACCGGACAGCGTCTTTCTGTGAGGCGACAACGCTACTGAACCCTTTTAATTTAAAAAAAATATATATTATCATTTCACAAAGTATACTTGTTAGAATTTGATGGGGGAGGGGCGCCTTGGGAAAACCTGGATTCAACAAGGGAGCAGAGAATTGAAAAAGTTTGGGAACCACTGATTTAAGTCTTCTAAAATATTCCTTACTAAGTTTTATTTGCATTTGTTCATGTATTATTGTTGATCCTTCATCAATTCCCAAATATTTATACACTCCATCTTGCTCAAGTTCTTTTATATCACATTCTTGTCTCAAACTGTTTTCCTGGTGCTGCAGTTTTCCTGCTTTACAGGTTGCTTTTGCACATTTATCAAGATTACATTCTTGCATCATCTGAAAAAGGTCTGACAACTTGCAGTTGTACTTTCAGTTCCTCATCTGATGAGCTATACAGTTTTAAATCATCGACAAAGGGAAGAAAGAAGTCTTTACACTTTGTTTTTTACTAGGAGCCAAATTATAGCCATGGTTTAAATCTGTTAAGTAGACAGCTTGATGGGTTAAGGGTGAGGCAGAGTTACAGAGCTGACAGTCACCCTGGAATATCCCCCTTTGAATTTTTATCCCTGGGATAATAATTTGTCCTTTATCGTGCCTCAATTGCAAAGTGGTCTGGCACTGTTTCATGGTCACTGCAATGTAACTGATCAGTGTAGGGTGTACCTTATACATTTTTAAACACTTATCCATGAATGTTGGATACTATCAAATGCTTTTTTGTAGTCAATCCATGCCATACATAGATTCTTCCCCTCTTTTACAGTTCTCCACAATGACTTTAATTTAACAACAAATGATCCTTTGTTCCTTATGACTTTCTTTTATTGCCCTTTTGTTTTACTGCCATAATTGAGTTTTCTTCTAAATGACTATAAACTCTCTCAGCATCAATTCCTGTGTATACACGTCATCGGAAGGCAAGTTATTGGTCTATAATTTTTAGGGTAGCTTGCAGGTTCACTCAAGTAGGAGCATTGTTTTTCCTGTTGTTAACTAGGGTGGAGTCTGTCTGGGTTGTGCATATAAATAGTTCTCACTCATGGCTAAATCTTCATGCAAAGATGTTAATACTTTTAACCAGAAGTTAGGTACTGGATCTGAGCCTGGGGTTTTCCAGTTAGAGGCTTCTCTTAACTTTGTTTCAATCACTCTGGCTGTTACTTCATCCTATTTCATATCCTGTACATTTAAACTTCTTATTCTTTATTTTATTTCTTCTATCCATTTAGCATCTTTGTTATGTTCCACAGGATCTTCATAAATACTTCTCCAAAATGTATCTATTTCTTCTTTTTTTGGTGGTCTTTCAATTCCTTTTACCTTGTTTCCCAATTCTCTATAAAACTTTTTTGGGTCATCAAACTGCTTATTTTGCACTTTCCTGCCCATCTTCTAAGTGTTTCTGCCTGTGCTGAGATTTTTAGTTTATTTGCAATAGTGCATGATAGATCCTGGTCTGTTGTAATACTGTGCATTGCTTTTATCATGTCTATCTTTCTTAGCATTTTTGTTGATCTGTTCCCTCTTCTATATTCTTCTAACAGTTTCACTTCTTGTCTTAATTACTTTAGTTTTCTATATTCAATACTTCCATGATGGTATTCGATTTCTCCCCTTCCTTTCTCTCACTACCCTGACCACTTGTGGTAGAACTCCATTATTAATTTAGCTGCACAGTAATATATCCTGTTTACTTATGTTATAATCGCATGGATCTCTATGGACAGTCCTAATTCCTCTGTTCATTTGTTTTATTAAACTTCTGACTTTTAAGCTTTATTGACCTTCTGCAGTCTATTTCTTTCATTGATCTTAATATGTCTATCTCTGTCTATTAAATCGAGCAACTCTTCTCTTAGCTCATTTTCTTCTAAACTGAGGGCACATTTTTTGTTTTCCATTTCCTGCGGGCATTTTATAGAAAGTTCTACAGCATCTTCCTGTGGCACATTCTCTACAATTTCATCCTGTGCCAGCCGTTGCTCTGTCATATGGGAGCTCACTGGCCTATCACGCCTCTACATTGACCGCATCAGAGTTTACTGTTCCTACCCTTGCTGTCCAGCTTTAAGTGAATTATTTATACTGGTTTCCTGTGGAAGCCTCCAAAATAATCTTCATATGGCAGCTGTCCAACTGTTTCCCTTTCCATTGGGTTCCAATTAATTTGGATATCCACTGCGCTATCCTGTTTTGGTGCTTTCTGAGTTAGATTTTCTACACTGAATCCTTCACTTCGCAGGTACTCCATAACCTCAGTTTCTATTTCTTTAACTTCTCCATTACTAATCTCCTTTTCTACTTTTCCTCTGTCTTCTTATTTTTTGTATTATAAAGTTTTCCATGTCCAGATTCCTTTGTCTGTACTTCTCTTCAAATATCTTTGATGCCGCTCTTTTTGTATTTGTTAGTTTTGCTTTCAACTTTGCATAAATATTACACCATATTAAATCTCTTTTTCTTTTCCATGTCCATATTTTGTCTTCAGATGTCTCCTCATACTGTGATGTAACCTGTGTTAGACCATCTACATCAAATACTTCACAGACACTCCATAACTTCAACTTCTTCTTTTTTTTTTTTTTAACTTCTGCTTTACTAATCTTCTTTTCTACATTCCCTCTTTGTGATATTTTTTTTATTGTGAAAATTTCCATATCTAGATGCCTTTGCCTGTATTTCTCTTCGAATATCTTTGGGGCTGCCTTCTTTATATTGATTAATTTGGCTTTCTCCTTTGCATAAATATTGTACCATATGAAATCTCTTTCTTTCTCATGTCCATATTTCTTTTTTATACTTTCAAAAAAAGAACTCAATATCTTACCATAACGCTCCATCTGTGTTGTTGATCTTCGTTCATTCATTACTGATGGGTTATCGGTTCCATCCTCGGAAACGAGCCGGCCATATATCAAGCTCGCATCAGCCAAAAACTCTCGAGCCAAGGTCCTACCCAGAATGCTCTGCTCCCTGTTACCTCAGATCAAGTTTGCAAGTTGATAGACAAAAGTAGGGGCTACCTCTGGTCATAACAGACCTACAATAAAGGAGTATATGTGATCAACCAGGGACCGGAGGGGGACGGAGGGTTGGGAGTAATGAATGAATGAAGATTAACAACACAGATGGAACGTTATGGTAAGACATAACTTCTTTATTTGATGTTGTTAATCTTTGTTCATTCCTTACTGATGGGACAGAGTCCCAAGCTACCTGTATCCCTGGGTGGCCCTCATGGAAGGACATTCCTGAGCACCAAGGAGCCAAAGAAGCTCTACCTCTAGAGACCAAATCCAATTTGTAATGAAGAATAAAAGGTATGAGGTTTGGCCCAAGTCACAGTTGAGCAAATATCACTGAGGGACGCCTTAACATGGAAAGCTGCTGAAGTTGCCATAGACCTTGTAGAATGTGCTTTCACTCTGAGGCAAGGTGATACTGTTCTTGTTGTAGATAAAGGTAATGCAATTTCTCAACCATGATGCCAATGTAACTTCTGAGACAGGATGACCTAGTCTTGGTCCAGAAAAGGCCAGAAAAAGTTTGTCTTATTTACAGGTAAATTTAGTTCTGTCCAGGTAGAATCGTATTTGCCTATGAACATCCAGGGAGTGCAGACAATGTTGTTGTTGTTGGGTCTTTCGGCTTTTCCCGGTTAGGGGTCGCCACAGCGGAACTCAGGTCCGCTAATGATTGGTAGTTGAGTTTTACATGCAGAGTTACCAGCCCTGACGCACAACCTTCAACGAAGGTACGCCCATTCACGCATGTCTCCACGCAGAAGACGCTCTAGCTAAGAATCGAACCGGACAGCGTTTTACTGTGAGGCGACAACGCTATCGCAGCAGGGAGTGCAGACAATACTCTCCCTAATTAGAATGATTAGCAAAAAATACTGGAAGGTCAAAAGACTGGTTGATGGAACACTCTGACACCACATTGGGTAAAAAGGGAGAATTAGTTCTCAGTGATACCCTATCCTTATGGAAGACAAGATAGGGATGTTTGATTCATAAGGTTTGAAGTTCTAACAAGCATCTGGCCGATGTGATTGCAATCAAAAACAAAGTTTTCCACAAGAGATATTTTAAATCACATGAAGATGCAGGTTCAAAGGGGGGAGCGGTTATGGCTTGCAGGACCAAGTCCAAATCCCAAGGTTGTACTGGTTCTCTAAAGGGAGGTTTTAGGTGAAGAACCCCCTTCAAGAAAGTTTTACAGAGTCTGTTTGACATGAGCGAAGAATCCTGAAAACCAATGTGAAAATCTGAAATGGCAGCTAAATGCACATGAATAGTAAAAGCAGACACCCCAGAGTGGAAAAGATGTGATAAGTAATCCAATACCACCGAGACTGGGGCTGACAAGGGGTCTAATTGTTTACTTGCTGCCCACAGAGAGAACCCTCTTCCATTTGTTAAGGCAGATTAGTCTGGTGAACGATTTAGGAGATGCAATAAGAATATTGCGCACCTGGGATGAGAGGTTTTCCTGCCTGGCAATCATTGTAAGTGCAGAAACCAAGCTGTCTGTTTCAGGGTTGTTAGACTGGGGTGGGCCAGACCCTGCGGATGGGAGATCAATGTTGGGGATGGATTGAGGATCCACGATCGATCTAGCAGGTGAGGCCAGAGGAAGGGGAACCAGACTTATCGGGGCCAATATGGAGCAATGAGGATCACTCTGCTTTTCAACCGCAGTGCTTTCTTCAGAAATTGGGAGAGGAGGATAAGCATAAAGTAGACCCAAGGCCACGTGTGGACTAGAACCATCTCTCGGTGACTGTCCGTGAGGGGGAATCAGGGCAAAATACTTGCTGAACTTGTAGTTGGTTGGGGAGACAAATAGGTCACAGCAAGGCTGGCCCCAGCAGTTGAAAATTTCTGCCACTATCATAGGGTTGAGGGACCACTCCTGAGGTTGTAGGATGCACCTTCTCAACTTGTCTGCTATCATGCTGGAGCTCCCAGGAATGTGCATTGCAACTAGAAAGCGTTTGGAAGCTATCGCCCATTGCCATATTCTTAAGGCCTCTCGACATAACGGATATGATTTGGTGCCCCCTTGTTTGTTGATGTACTAGACAACTGACACATCTGACTGGATCACAATATTCCCTGATGGAAGGATAGAATGGAATGCTTGCAATGCTAGTAGCACCGCCCTCAGTTCCAGGACACTGATATGCAAAAGGGCCTCTCTCTCCGACCAGGTGCCTTGGACCGAGTTTCCCTGACATAGCCCCACCCCCACCCCATCAGGGAGTCCGTGGTCACCGTGGCTTTCGGCTGAAGGGGCGAGACCATTGTTGGGGATTCCGAGACATCCACCAGAGTAAAATCTTGCTTGCGTCTTTGAGTTACACTTACCTGAAAGGACAAAGGATGTTGTAGAGGGTACCACTGAGTGAGAAGTAACCACTGGAGGAGTCTCATGTGGAATCTAGCTAGAGGAACAATGGTGACCGAGGCTGCCATTGACCTCAAGAGTTGCAGTTTGGACTGAGCAGAAGATTTGTGGTGACAGAGCAGCGGCTGAACCTGTTGCCTTATTCTTTGAAGTCTATGGTCCAGTACAGATGCTGTGCAATTTCTGGTGTCCAACAGTACCCCAATGAATTCTAAAAACTGTGCTGGGGTCATGTTGGACTTCACCTGGGAATCATTATAAACTGGGGGGTGTGCTGTGAGGAGAGTGTAGTGTAGGGCTTCTTCCAGTAGACACATGGTGGGGGCGGTGAGGAGCCAGTCGTTTAAATATGGAAAAGCCTGGAATCTTTGAAGTCGCAGGTGAGCGATAACCACTGCCATGCATTTGGTGAACACTCTGGGGGCTTGCAGACAGACCAAAGGGCAGTGCTCGAAATTGGTAATGACTGGCTCCTATGTGGAAGCGGAGGTATCTTCTTGAGCATTTGTCCATTTTTATGTGGTAATATGCATCTTAAAAATCTACAGAGCACATTCAATCATCTTCTTCCAGAAGAGGAAGGATAGACTGAACCGTGACCATCCAAAATTTCTCTGTTTTTACAAATTTGTTCAGTGTGCTGAGATCCAGAATTGGTCTGCAGTCCCCTGTCTTTTTTGGCACTAAAAAGAACCTTGAGTAAAAAACGGATCCTATCTAGTCTTGGGGGACCGTTTGAATGGCTCTTTTTTTTTTTTTTGTAGCACCTTTTGAATTTCATGTGCTGCTCCTTCCCTTTAACTGGGTGGAACGTCAGGTAATTCTCTGGATAAGGTTGGACAAAGATGGAAGGAGATGCGATAGCCTCTGGATCTTATCCGTTGTACCAAATAGTCGTTGGTTATATTTCGCCAGGCAGTGGGGTACAAGGAAAAACGACCCCAGACCGCTTACAGAGGTGAGCAGTCAGGCAACGCTTCAGGAGCACTGACAGGGTTTGGCCAGAGAAAGAATCTCTGGGACCCCAGTTTCGTGGACCTCCTCTGCCCCAAAAGAAGACTTCAATTGGGGGTTTCCCCCTCTGCCTCTAGGGGAGAACTCACCACATGCGTCACGGAAAGAGCCCTATGATTTCCTGTGCCACATCTTCCCACTCCTCTGATTTCTGGAGTAGAATCGTTGAGGAGTGGAGTGTCTGACACCATCGGCAGATAGGGCCTTCCCATCTTGTTCGCACCTTGCCAGCATATCTTTAACTTTAGGGCCAAACAAAGAAGCGGCCTCTTGGGGCGTTCATAAAGGAAGCCTTAAGAAGTCCACAAAGGCGCACCCAGGCATGTCGTCTGGTGACTATACCTGCGCCTGCCGCTCTAGCCGGTCCTTCCATTGCGTGTAAAATAAGAAGCATGGAAGAATTGGATATGGATTTTAGGGTGGCTATCTGAGAAGCTACATTATCATGGACCTCATCAGAAACAGCTCCTGCCAAGGTTTCAGAGAGTGGGTTGATAAAATCCCTCTGGAGCCTTGTAAAGTGTGATAAATAGTTCAAAGACCTTACGGCAAAGGTCAATGAAGCAAACACACGCTTCCCCAAATCTGTCTTATCACCCGGGACTCCTTTTTAGGTGGATGGATAGTTTGGCTCTCTTCTGCTAAGTCTTTCTTGGTTGCAGCCACCACCACCATGGCATCTATTGGTAAACCTCTTGACCAATGGGGATGCTCAGCTGGGGGAGAGGAGATCTTGTCAGGCCTCCGCAGTATAGGTTCCAGGGCGTCAGGAGTCTTCCATGCGTGCTGGACGATGAGCTGGACAAGCTCATCGGCCGCGGGGTAACCCAGGAGGTAGGGGGCCAGGCACAAAAGGCCTGCAGGAATACGGATTCCTCTGAGGAAGGATTAGAGGACTTCCAGTCACCCCTCTGTCTAAGGATCTCGAGGATGTCACCAAGGGACACCTCTTCAGACGATGACCGTGGAGACTCTTCCTGGTCACCAAAGTCCGTATCTTCAGTCAAAGACTCCTCAGTGGAGTCCATGTGCTTCCTCTTGCATGAAGCCTTGCGAGGTACTTCCTCAGTGGGAGGTTCTGGGAAAGACTGCAAAGAGGGCTCTCCTGAGGGGAAAAAAAACCTGAGGCCCTTGCGCCCGGTGGTTCTGGCCTGTGAGAGTTGCGGCACAGAGGGGGGTAAGGACTCCGACATGTGGGGTTTGCCAACGGAGGCAAGCGCCCTCTCCATGGCCTGGAAGGCCGGCCCGCCCAAAGAGATGGGAGCCCAGAACAGAGCATGACAACCTTGGAACCGGGGTCACACCCCGCTCCGAACTGACTCCCAGACCAGGAGTCTCAAGAGGACTGTGAAGAGTGAGGATTCCTGGAGGGTGCCAGAGAAAAAAAAAATCGGCATGGAACCAAGAATGCCCTCCCCCACAGCAGCCACTAGCCTGAGAAGAGCCCGACGCCCAGTGCACCAAGGGCCACAAGGATGACTCCGGCTCCAAAGTGAGATCTACTACTGGGGTCTGAGGGAGGGAAGCTGCTGTCGGAGGAATGGGCTTTGATACTAGGGTGGAAGTCAAAGGAGGAGTGTACATTGGAGTTTGAGGAGAAATACGGTCACCTGAAGGAGGGAACATAAGTTTAGATGGTTGAGAAAGACCCCTGGCCACAAGCAACTGGTCAACAAGTCACAACACATCTTGTTCAGAGAGGCTCCTGGTCGACCTCATAGAGAAACCTGAAGGCGATTCTGGCCTTTCTAGAAAAGGGTTATATTGGCTACCAACAAACGGAACCAAAGTAGAGTACTTGGTCCTTGCTAATTAGAGTGGTGCAGAGTCCGGAACAAAGAATGTCTGCACCGAGGAAAATGGTGTCAAAGTAGTCTGCGCCGACGAAGGCAGCACCATAGAAGTCAAAGGTGTCTACACCATAAAGGCAAGTGTCTGCACCGAGGAGTAAGGTGCCGTCGAGGAAGGTGTCTGCATCAGTTAACAATGACGGTGCCAAAAAGGACTGCACCGAAGAGCAGATCAGTGCCGAAAGTGTCTGCACCATGGAGGACAGTACTGTCAGACTCGGGGCCGAAGGGGATTGCACCAATGGTACCGAAGGAGACTGTACCTGCAGGGACGGTGCCGGTAAGGGCTGTGACAGAACTGTCGGAGCCATAAGTGTCTGCACCGGGAACTCCGGTGCCGATAAGGAGGACATGGCTGCAGCAAGAATCAACTTTGGGGGGGGGTGCCATGCCTGGAGCCGAAAGGGTCACAGGTGGCAGCGCCGGAGTAGCAATTTCCACTTTCTTATGAGTAGAGTCCCTGCGAACTCCACTGGGAGATGAAGTGAGCGATCTCTATGAGAGAGAGGAAGAATGCCTCTTATGGGGTTCAGCAGATGGGGGTGAGCCCTCCGACCCAGAGATAGCCTCACAGAAAGGAGATTTGAGGAGACCTTTCAGGTTTAACTTGTTCTCTCGCTCTTTAATAGTCCTAGTCAAAAAATTTCTATAAATCCCACATGGGGGGATCCACAGTAAGGTGGGAGACATTCAAATAACAGACACACAAGTCATGGCCATCGGAAAGCGGTAACTTACGGCCGCAATCCTTACACTGTTTGAAACCAACACTACTTTTTTGTCCGACATAATGATGTGGAGAAGAACGATAGTACCAAGAATAAGAAAGGCTACCCAAAAGGGAAAGAAGAGAGAGAAAGAAGGAAAGATAACCAACGATGGTAATGAAGAATTACCTCAAAGGTAAGAAAAGTATAATAAAGGGAAAAAGACTAAAGGAAGAGAGTCTTAAAGATAAAATAGGATAGGAGAATAATAAAAGTAACTGATTGAAAAACCTTTGAAGTAGTAACAATAAAAAATTATTCACTTAGCTGAGAGACAGTGGCTTGACACGGCTGTACAGCAACGAGGCAAACGAGATCTGAGGTAACAGGGAGCAGAGCATTTTGGGTAGGACTTTGGCTCGAGAGTTTTTGTTGGACGCGAGCTTGATATATGGCTGGCTCGGTTCAGAGGATGGAACCGATAACCCATCAGTAATGAATGAACAAAGATTAACATCATCAGATATCTAGGTTTTCTTTGTCTTTCCGTATGGCTGATATGATGATAGAAGACCACTAACCAGAAACAGGAGACCCAAGTCATCAGCATGCAGAGTATGACAGAGAGCAGGAATGTCACTTGGGAAATTTGCTATTAACACTGCCACTAAAACAGACCAAAGACTGAGCCTTGGGGATCCCATAGTGAAATTCTTAGGTCTTCTGTAATAATATACTTGAAGTCTCAACTCTGGCTGTTCTTTCAGATAAGCAGAGTTCCATTTCAATGGTCGACTGGAGTTTTAAACAGGGCTAAGT
The DNA here is from genome assembly GCF_019279795.1 of Protopterus annectens. Taxonomy (NCBI): domain Eukaryota; kingdom Metazoa; phylum Chordata; order Ceratodontiformes; family Protopteridae; genus Protopterus; species Protopterus annectens. Next base: position 273,842,042 of record NC_056728.1, read on the forward strand.
TATGGTGCATCATAGACAAGTATAAGACCAAAAAGATTGCTCCAATAAGTTTTCCAGAGTTTAGAGAACAGTAGTAAATGTGATACATCCTCAAAACAGGAAAGTCATCCAAACTGGAAGTGACATCTAAGGAAAAATATAACAGGGGTTTGTTAAAGACAACTGTTTTAGACAGTTTTGCAAGTAAAGGCAGTGTAAATATGGGCCTCTAACCACTGGAGGTTGGTATAATGATCAAGGTATTTAACCTCCATACACAAGGTACAGGGTTAGATTCTCAAATGAGATAACTGGATAGGCTTGAAAGGGCAAGTAAACCCAGTAGTAATCTATGAACTAGATAATTTAAATGTTGTGTGAACTCTAGGTAGGCTTGTAAAATTCTGCTTTTATTCTACACAAATATACAGGGAACAAAAAAAAGCTGATTGAACTGAGGGAAGTCCATTTAGTTTTGTTTCATTGAGCATACTTAATAAGAAATGATGTACTCACCATAACATTCCATCTGAGTAAGTAAACTTCATTTGTCAGCAACCTATGGGTTATCGGATCCGAGCCGGCAGCTTCCAACAGCTAAGATCCGAGCTCCAAGCTCCTCCCCCTTACCCATAACCCCCTGCTATCCCTTCCTGACCTCAGATCGAGTTTGCTTATCCATAGACCATACGATACCAAGAACCACCTCCATACTCTAACCTAGAGACAATCCGCCATGAAAGCAAGAGTGCTTTGAACATCCATATAGGTTAGGGGACGGAGGGAGGGACGGTTGCTGACAAATTAAGTTTACCTACTCAGATGGAACGTTATGGTGAGTACATAACTTCTTAATCTGAAGTAGTTAACTTCATTTGTCCATCAACCTATGGGACAGAGTCCCCAGCTACCTGATTCTTGCGAGGTCCTCATGGAAGGATGTTCCGGAGCACTGCAGAGCCAAAGGATGCTCTCCCTCTGGAAACAATATCCAATTTGTAATGGTTTATAAATGTATGAGATGAAGCCCAAGTGGCTGCTGAACAAATGTCATCCAACGACACCCTAGATAGAAAAGCAGCAGAGGTAGAAATCGACAGAGTAGAATGGGCATGGACTCCTTGAGGTGCAGGCCGGCCAGAACTCTCATATGCCAAAAGAATACACTGGGAAATCCATCTGGACAATGTGACTTTTGTTACAGGTTTTCCCAAAGAGGATTTAGCAAAGGATACAAAAAGCTGGTCTGATTTCCTGTGATCAGCTGTCCTGTGCAAATACAATCTTAGTTGTCTATGTACGTCTAGAGAATGCAACTTGTATTCACCTTTGTTCTGATAATTTGGGAAGAAGACTGGTAAATTAATAGATTGGTTGATATTAGACTCCAAAGCAATTTTGGGCAGAAAAGAGGGGTTGGTCCTGAGTGAGACTCTATCTTTGTGAAAAATCAAATACGGTGGCTTGGCGCAAAGGGCTTGAAGCTCCGAGACCCTTCTGGCCGAAGTTATGGCAACAAGAAAAACTGTCTTCCAAGATAAGTATTTCAGATCCATCAAAGTTGCAGGCTCAAAGGGAGGAGCTGTTAGAGACTGAAGTACAAGAGTTAAATCCCAAGGAGGGACTGCATCTTTAACCAGAGGTCTTAGTAGGAAAGTGCCTTTTAGGAAGGTCTTGCATAGCTTGGATGAAATTAAAGGGCCGAGATCACTGCCAGCATGATAATGAGAGATTGCAGCCAACTGGACTTTGACCGTAGAAGAGCTAGCACCTTGGTCGAACAATCCTGACAGAAAATCTAGTACTGCTGGCAACGGAGCTGTAAAGGGATCTAAGTTGTGATGCTCCACCCAAATAGAAAAACGCTTCCATTTGCTATTATAAATTCTTCTAGTAGATGGCCTGTGAGCGGCTACTAGAATAGCTTGACAGGGGACGAGATACCGGGAGTCCTAGCTATCACTGGAACTGGATCAACCAAGCTGTGAGCTTGAGGTTGTTCAGATTCGGGGTGGACAGGCCTGATGGGTGAGAGATCAGATCCGGGATGGGATCTAGAATCCATGGGGGATTCACTAGATGAGACCATAGATATGGGAACCAAGCTTGACGAGGCCAGAATGGGGCAATGAGGATTATTCTGCTCCCCAACCGTCTGGCTCTCTGTAAAAACATTAGCATCAGGGGCAGAGGAGGGTAAGCATAAAGTAGACCGGGTGGCCAAACATGCACCAGAGCATCTCTGGGGGATTCCCCGGGTGGGGGAATTAGAGCGAAGTAGTCGCTGCACTTTGCGTTCAAAGGACAGGCGAAAAGATCGCAACAAGGTTGATCCCATTTGGAGAAAATCCGCTTTGCTACTCTGGGATTCAGAGACCACTCGTACAGTGAGAGGGTGGTTCGACTCAGTCTGTCTGCCAAAATGTTGGACTGTCCCAGAATGTGCGTCGCTATGAGAAAGCGGTTGGTGGACATCGCCCATTCCCACACTCTCATGGCCTCCCGACAAAGTGGATAAGACCTGGTTCCCCCTTGTTTGTTGATCTACCAGACTACTGACATGTTGTCTGTCTGGATCGCAATTGTCCCCAAGGGAAGAAGGCTCTGAAGTGCTTGCAACGCCAAAAGCACCGCTCTCATCTCTAGAACACTGATATGCAATGAGGACTCCGAATGGTTCTACATGCCTTGGACGGTCCTGCCCAAGCAGTGCCCCCCCACCCGAGGTGAGAGGCGTCCGTGGTCACTGTGGCTAGAGGAGGGGACACAAAGAAGGGGCGCCCCTTCTGGAGGTCCAGGGACTGGAGCCACCATAAGAGGGCTTTCCTGCACACCCTGCTGAGAGGAATGAGGAAGCTCAGGGGATGTTGCAGAAAGGACCAGTGGACTTGCAAAGTCCATTGAAGAATTCTCACGTTTAAGCGAGCCATGAGTAGTAGGTTGATGGTTGCCACCATCGAGCCTAGAGCCCTCAGAACTGTAGAAGGGCCAGTACATGGAGTTTCAGAGTTCGTAGCTGGTCTGGAGTCAAGAAGGCTAGAAGCTGGTTTGTGTTCAATCTGGCTCCGATGAAATCTAGGATATGAGTTTGGAGAAGGGAAGATTTCCCGATGTTGATAGTGATCCCCAGCTGGGGAGCTAGATGGAGAAAGTAATCCCTGGTGGTGCATAGTAGATGCCTGGTGGGGGCGGTCAGGAGCCAGTCGTCCAGGTACGGAAAGACCTGAATTCCCTGGAGTCTCAGGTGGGCTGCTACAACAGTTAACACTTTGGTGAACACCCTGGGGGCTGTGGTGAGACCAAAGGGAAGGACCCTGAATTGGTAATGGCTGGCTCCCAGCCGGAAGCGGAGAAACCTCCTGGATCGTCTGTCCATCAAAATGTGGTAGTACGCATCCTTGAGGTCTATGGAGCACATCCAGTCGTTCTCCTGCAGAAGGGGGAGAATGGATTGAAGGGTGACCATCCGGAACCTTTCTTTGGCTACTGACAGGTTTAGAAAGGACAGGTCGAGGATTGGTCTTAGGTCCCCCCGTCTTTTTTGGCACCAAGAAGAACCTGGAGTAAAAGCCTGATCCAGACTGGTCTGGGGGGACGTGCTGGATTGCTTTTTTTTCTAGCAGCCGGAGTATTTCCTCGGCTGCCGCCTCCCTTTGATTGGATGGGACATCGGGGAGGCTTCGGGAACTGAGAGGGGGATTGAGAAAGGGGATCTTGTAACCTCTGGATATGATCTGAAGCACCCAGCGATCTGGTGCAATGGACTCTCAAGCTGCCAGGTGCCTCGAGAAATGCCCCCCGACTGCCTCCAGAGTGGAGCAGTCAGGTAACCCTTCAGGGTTGCTGCGTGGGCCAATCAGAGAAAGGTTCTCTGGACCCAAAGTTCTTTGGTCCCCTTCTGCCAATAGGGCGGCATCCACCCTGTCCTCCTCTGCCTCTGAAGGACTAGGGGTCCGGAGCAAAACGGGACTGTTGAGACTTCCGGAAACACATCTTCTTCTGTCCCTTTTGGTTCCTGGAGAAGGACCTCTGGGGAGCAGAGAAGCGGACTCCGACGGCAGACATCTTCCCGTCTTTCTCGCTCTGGACCAGTGCGTCTCGTACGGTCTTGCCAAAAAGGGCAGAACCATCAAACGGGGCATTTGCGAACAACGCCTTAAAGGGTTCCGCGAAATCACAATGACGGAGCCACGCCTGTCTCCATAGGACAACGCCCGCTCCGCTAGCTCTAGCGGCTCCTTCCATGGCATGGGATAGTAACTGCATAGATGTATTGGAGATAGATTTGAGAGTGGCCATTCGGGTAAAGTACACTTTCTTGTCCTCTGCCGACATGGACTCTAGGGGCGACCCAGCATATTCTTTGATAAGATCCAGCTGGAGCCGTATCATGTGTGCGATATAATTCAGCGACCTCACAGAAAAGGTGGCAGAAGTGAACACCCGCTTCCCCAGACAGTCCATCATCCGAGACTCCTTGTCTGGAGGATGGACAGAGGAACTCTCCTGGGCCAGTTCCCTTTTGGTGGCGGCCACCACCAACATGGCATCTACCGGGGCTCCCTTGCTCCAACATGACTTATCCGAAGGGGGGGGGGCTGAGAATTTTGTCCGGCCTCTTTGGAATGGGCTCCACAGTGTCCGGTTCCTTCCATGCCCTGGTAGTAATTAGGTCTACCAGGGGATCGGCGGGAGGGGACACCCAAGAGATAGACGGGCCTGCTTCAAAAAATCTGTTTTAAACTAAGAAAAAGGAGATTTTTTCTCCCAAATATGACAACCACCACGCCTGGAAGCTCGATCAAGCTGCTGAGAGAACCACGGTAAACTAGATCTGGGGTCAGGAAGGGATAGCAGGGGATTATAGGTAAAGAGGAGGAGCTTGGAGCTTGGATCTTAGCTGTTGGAAGCTGCTGGCTCGGATCCGATATGGATATGGATCCGATAACCCATAGATTGATGGACAAATGAAGTTAACTACTTCAGATTGAGTGTTAATATCTGCTTAGTCGAAAGAAAAATAAAATTTGGTTGGTAGTTACAGTTTTGAAATTAAATTTGAGAAGGCACTATCTGTTAACTGGGTTAAGTGAACTAGAATTTTTTTTTCAGAGCATTTTTAAGAAAAGAAGGCACAGTCAGTAGTAGTCTAGTTTTACGTTCAGTTGAAATGCTTGAATCAAAGCATTTCGTAAAAGGGAAGTTAGACTTTAGAAAACCTGGAGGAGTACTCGGAAGTCAGGAAAGTCACCAAAGCAGCTTTATTATAACAAAAATAAATAAGCGTTTTACTACTGCAACAATGTAGCTTCTTCAGAGGCTAAAACACAGTAAAGCCAACTACAATTTATACTATAGTCAGCCTAATTAACATCAGCTGTCTTCCTTGAAAATAAGTGATTTTTTTTAAGCGCACACAATCACTATTTGTATATAATATGTATAATACTCTTCAAGAACTTTGGCTTGAATAAAATAAATATTATAATTCTTTATCTATAAGAGAAATACATATATGTATGAATAATATAAAATACTACTGGCACACTAAAGTAAAGTAAAATAACATCTAATAAATCAAACACATTATATAAAAATGAACTCTACATTTATACTATTCTAAAATCTGGAATGGCAGCTCAAGTTAGATGCCTTCAATATGCCAGGCTTAAACGAATGGAATGGCAGCTCAAGTTAGATGCCTTCAATATGCCAGGCTTAAACGAGAGCTGTAACATAGCTCCTGTTTTGAAATATAGGTCCTTTTTACGCTAACAAATTATAGTAGGACCTAAATCAGATTTTTTCCTTACATGTTGAAAATAGCTATTAATTTGTATAGTATAAATGTAGAGTTCATTTTTATATAATGTGTTTGATTTATTAGATGTTATTTTTACTACTTTTTAGTGTGCTGTAGTTATTTTATTATTCATACATATATATAATTCTATAATATATTTTATATTATATATTTTATTCAATTATTATTCAAGTACCAATTACTTGAAGAGTATTATATACATTATACATACATGATTTATTAGGCTAGTGAAAAAAAAAAATGAAGTGAAAGGAAGTAGTGTATTACTACATACTACAGCTACATTAGGCTGCTGATAGTATAAAATTTGTAATAGTTTATTTTTACTTTGTTTTTAGCTTCTGAAGAAGCTTACATTGTTGCAGTAGCTTATTTATTTTTATTAAAGTCTGTCTACACATTTTTTTGTAAAAGTTTGTAAAAGGGAAGTTAAACATTTAAAAATATTTACAATATACAATGAACAGCAGCTTAAGTAACAAGCTCAAACTACATCAATAAAATACCAACTGTGTAAGCCGATTCATATCAAAAGCTCCTAAAAAGAGATGCCTTAAATTTAGATGTGCCTGTACTAAGGGTATTCCTGAACAAAAGGGTGGCCTCGGAATTATTTAGTCAAATCCATTTAGGTAGTAGGTTCCACCAAGAAGCTAGGTAAAATGTCTACCAGAGTCACTCTGGGAATCAATGGCAGATCTACTCACATAAAAATAAAGGTGAAGCATCTCAGCAAAGGGTACCAGCAGTTCCTTCAAATAAGCAGCGACCTGCTTTATAAACAGAGTTAAAACATAGCCACACAATAGGCCTTCCTGCAAAATGAATTCAATGCAACTCATACAGTAGTTAAGTAATATTTGCAGAACAGGGTGTACACTTTAATTTCACTGTGCTGCACGAACATCATTTGCTTCCCAGGTCTAGCTTTGCAGTGCTCCAGCCTCTGGTGAGTGTAGGGGCTTCTATGTGACAGCTACCCAAATACATGTTACATTGAAGGATCAGAGTACATGCTTTTTTATTGGCCATTGTCTGTGATAGTATTTGCTGGAGTTTAACTAGCCAGCCTCTGCAGGGGTGAAGCCTTACAGGGTTTAAAATACACAGAGATGTGCTCAGTTCAGTGCTCTTCAGTGTTCTGTTAATGACAGTGCCCTAAAATGCAATCTGAAGAAGAAAGCAACAGACTTGGGAGAAAGAAGAGGAGACCACATAGTCCTTTTCTCTATCATCATCAGTTTGATGCACTAAAAAACTTCATCAGCTTCCTTGAACTGAGTCTGCAGTGTTACAGGCTCTGGTAAGGGTAAGGGAGAGGCTTCCATGTCACAGCTACCTCGCTGAATTATCACTGTGTCCATTTTTTTGATCAGCCATCTTTTATAAAGACAGTGGCTGAATGTTGACCGTCTGCCTTCTGCAAGTGCAGAGCCTTATAGACTGCAAGCACACAAAGGTGCGCTCTGTTTGGTATTCTGATGTGAAACAGTAATCCTATATGACAATAGCCTATTCTACAACAAACAAGGCAACCTTTGAATTATTGTTGCAGATCATACACATTGTATTACTGTGACTGATTTTACTACTGCCTTATTACACAGTAAAAACTGCTGTCTTCTTGTTTACTTGTTGACTGCACTTCATATGGATGCAACACTGAAATTAGCACTGTAGTTCTGCCAAATGTAATGTTACTAAAAAAACAACATTGCACTTTTGTACCATCTTACTGCCGAAGTTTTGTTAATTACAGGCAATACCCGAGCTAATAATACACTGCTAATACTACTACAGATAATTATCCACTGTTGCTAATTACTGATAAGAGGCAGATAAACAAAATTACCTTATCAAAGTTACTGATTGCACTTTTTTTTTAATGATCAGTTTTTGATAACTGAGGGAGTTACACTGTTAGTTGTTAATGACTGCTATACAGTTACAGCATTTAAAAATGTTTGTAATATGCTGGAGATTTTCTCCACAGGGCCTCCGCTGAAAAATTTGTTTTGACTAAAACCAGTTGGACAAACCCAGTAAACAAATGCAATATAAAAAATTAAATTAAAATTAAAAAACAGATGCTCTCTAATTACAAGAAAATACTAGGCTATACATTTTGAGATACTGCAGCTGCTGATCATTCTGCTGTCACTGCACTGTAACTATTACTTTATAGTTACTGCAGTTTGGACAATCCATTTAATCCATCTGTAATTACTGCTCTGCAGTGACTGCACCTGGATCAGTTTCAATCATTGCTGCTTGTACTGAATGTTCCAATACTAGAATAGTTCTCATTTACCTGTACATAAAACAACTGGTTAAACTGCTGGATTTAAACATGCCATTTGTTATGGATTACTTTACTGTTGCTATGTATTGCTGTCACTTTTACGTTTTCTTTTTGCACTTGTCAGTACTGCAACTACTACTAACTGTGTTCAGAGTCTACTACTACTTGCATCATGAACCTAAAATAATCATCCCACTTTCCTGTAGCCTTTGGCTACACACAAATCCATCATCATTTTTCCCAAATCCATCATCATTTTCATTCCAATACATTAAGGATATGACTGATCTTGCTATGCATGTGTCCAAGACAGGCAGACAACAGTCTTGGATGGTATTTTACCATCACCCAGAATGATCAAGATTCAAAGACAAGATTACTCAGTTTTAATAACTGGTTATGTAGATAGTATCTAGGGGGAAATCCAGTGTGTGTCCTGTTTTGTCAGGGATGATCTGCATCTCTCTTAAAATATCTTTCATATTCTGCTTGAAGCCTCTGCTACCCCTACATGCTTTTTTTTCCCTTAAAGGCAGCATTCATGTGCCAGACACTCCAACCTAGCCAAGTCCAACTTGGAACACACTAAGGTGGCTCTACTCAATACCAGCCTAAAACACATCCTGCAAATTTACTTGCTTATTTTGTATTAACTTACTCACTTGCATTTGTTTACTGGATAAGAACATTGATTATGCTCCACAAATTTTCAATCTAAGCACAGAAAGTTACACAGTGCAAGAACACACTAACATTTAAACATATCTTTAGCATTTATGACAATAAAGTAAATTATATACACATTACTGTGAACAAACGTAAAACAAAGGTCACACACATACACATTACTGTGAACAAACATAAAACAAAGATCATACACACATGTATACACACGTACACACACACACGCACACACGTACACACACACACACACACACACACACACACACACGCACACACGATATAACCCCTGTTAAAATGCCAGGTTTATGTGATATAAAAAATGAGACCACAATAAATCATTTGAAAACTTCTCAACTTTAATGTGACCTATAACCTGTACAATTCAATTGAAAAAGAAAGTATTAGTTTAAGGGTGTGCACACTTATGCAACCAGCGTATCATATATACACACACACACACACACAATCAGAGACATTTTAAAAGGAATAAAAGCACTCCTCTTCCTGGTTTAGTGACCATCATGTGATCAAAAATACTGGCAACTACAGGAAGTAACAGTATTTGTCAAGGATATCATTATCTCACAAAAAGATTCCTATGGAGAAAGACGTAAACTCCAGGATGTCCAAATCACAAAAAAAAAAAAATTAGCATTTCATGGCCAGCTATAGAACATGTACTGTGTCCTTTTTTTCTGATCCCAGCAGCTATCGTAATACTTTAGTCGAAATCTCCATTAGTCCCAAAACCTTTACACTGAGGGAATTCACAAATTTATCAATAAACAGGTTGACCTATGCCGTCAATGTCTATAATGCCAAATGCTTCTTTGACATTACACATTATCTCCTTTCTACAACTATTTTTTTTGCTCCTTTATGGCTCTCTGACATTACACAAGGGTGACCCAACCACGGACCCCATTAAGTACAGATCCATTGGTCTCACCAGTATCATATGTAAAGTAGAAGAATGCCTTATCTCACAACTTTTTTTTAAACTCTCTTACTGATTATCATTTTTGACATAGGCAAGTTTACACTTACATAATCAAACCATAGTAAGACGTTCACATTTACAAACATTTTATGTTATAGAACAATATGTGTGATATATAATCAAAAGAACGATGCACACAAACTGTTATTTATTATTTATTTATTTATTTCCAGTTTGATTACCGGGGAAGCCCACTGGGCCAGAACGTACCCATTTTCAGTGGAGGCCCGGGGAGAAAAGCTCCAAAAGCAAAGCAAATACAATCTAAGTTACATAGTGTAAAAGATAGTGATAAAATATATACATTTGGAATAACATTACATTGAATACAGTTAGTAAAAAGCAAATACACGCAGTATACTTCAAAAAACATCATTCAGGAAGGTAGATACAATAGATTTAGTAGTTTCTGTGTGATATATAATCAAAAGAACGATGCACACAAACTGTTAATCTCCTGCTTTCTCTTAAATCTCACTCCTCCACAATTTTTTTCTGCATGTATTGTTCCAACAAATTTTAAATTTTTTTCTATGCAATTTACTCCTATACTTTTCTAAAGATTCCACTTCCTGTTCTTTATCACTGTTACAATATTCTCTACTTAAATATAGTTGGCTTGGACTTTGCTTTTTAGCAGTCACCAGAATTATACTTAACAAGACTTTGCTATGTCTTGGCAACTCAGATCCTGTATCCAGCTCAAAAATCATTTCCTTAATCACACTCAGTTGCTTTGCCAGTATTCACTACCATATATACAGTGGATATAAAAAGTTTACACACCCCTGGTAGAATGTCAGATGATACAGGATATAAAAAAATGAGACCACAATAAATCATTTCAAAACTTTTCCCACCTTTAATGTGACCTATAATCTGTACAATTCAATTGAAAAACAAACAATCTGTTAGCGGAAAAAAATATAAAAATAAAACACGTACAATAACCTTGTTGCATAAACTTGCACACCCTTAAACTAATACTTTGTTGAAGCATATTTTGATTTAATTACAACATTCAGTCTTCTTGGGTAGGAGTCTATCAGCATGGCACATCTTGACTTGGCAATATTTGCCCACTCTTCCTTGCAAAAGCACTCCAAATCTATAATATTGCTAGGGCATCTCTTGAGCACAGCCCTCTTCAGGTCACCCCACAGATTTTCTACTGGATTTAGGTCTGGGCTCTAGCTGGGCGATTCCAAAAATTTAATTTTCTTCTGGTGAAGCCATTCTTTTTTGTTGATTTGGATGTATGCTTGGGGTCACGGTCATGTTGAAAGGTGAAATTCCTCTTCATCTTCAGCTTTCTAGCAGACGCCTGAAGGTTTTGGGCCAAAAGTGACTGGTATTTGGAACTGTTCATAACTCCCTCCACCTTGATTAAAGCCCCAGTTCCAGCTGAAGAAAAGCAACCCCAAAGTACGATACTGCCACCACCATGCTTCACCGTGGGGATGATGTTCTTTTGGTGATGCAAAGTGTTATTTTTGCGTCAAACTTACCCTTTGGAATTGTGGCCATAAAGTTCAACCTTGGTCTCATCAGACCATGCTTTTGGGAGACTATGTATTGTTTTGTAAATTTTAGCCGGGCCTGGATGTTTTTGTGTGCAAGAAAAAGGCTTCCGTCTTGCAACCCTACCCCATACCACAGACATATGGAGAATACAGGAGATTGTTGTCACGTAGTACATAACCAGTACTTGCCAGAAATTACTGCAGCTTCTTCAGTGTTGTTGTAAGTCTCTTGGCAGCCACCCTGACCCTGTTTTCGTCTTGTCTTTTCACCAATTTTGGAGGGACTTCCTGTTCTTTGCAATGTCACTGTTGTCCCATATTTTCTCCACTTTTTGATGATGGTCTTCACTGTGTTCCATGGTATAACCAATGCTGTGGAAATTTGTTTGTACCCTTCTGCTGATTGATACTTTCAACAATGAGATTCCATTTGATGCTTAGTAAGCTCTCTGTGAACCATAGCTTTTGCTGTAGCAGGCAATTGAGTAAATGTCAGGAAAATCCTACTAGGGCAGCTGAACTTTATTTGGGGGTTAATCAGTCTCTCGTTATTTGATGGCAGGTGTGTACCCAAGATGACAGAATGCTGTAATTAAATCAAAAGGTGCTTCAAAAAAATTAATTTAAGGGTGTGCACACTTACAAAACCAGCTTATTGTATGTTATTTTATTTTTTTCCCCCTTAACAAATTAGTTTGTTTTTCAGCTGAATTGTACAGGTTATAGGTCACATTAAAGGTGGGAAAAATTCTGAAATGATTTATTGTGGTCTCAAATCACAAAAAAGTACAGTTTTGTACTTACCATAAATGTAGATGTTCGAGTGTACACCCTGCTGCAGTCATCACACTTGGGTTATCCTGTCATCAGGTGGTCCCGCAGTCGGACGGAATTCCTGTCTTGGTCCGGCGTCGGTTGCTGTCGCTTCTTCCCTGACGTCAGTGCGTCAGGGGTATATATGATGCATCTGATGCCATTTTCTTCAGTTTTTCTTGCCCCAGATGTCAGGTGCCCCCAAAAAGGTGGACAGTAATTAGTACCAATTTATGAAGTTTTAGCACAAACACAAAATCCCTCTAGCTATAAGCAAATACATCAGGAAGGTTTTGTAGAGATTTAGCCAGTTAGATCAGAGGGGATGGAGGGAGGGCAACCTGGACTGCAGCAGGGTGTACACTCGAACATCTACATTTATGGTAGGTACAAAACTGTACTATGTTCATCGTGTTACCCTGCTGCAGTCATCACACTTGGGTAGAATCCCAAAGCTAAGGATGGGTGGAGGAGTCATAGAGGGTTAGAGGAGGATATAAGGCCCTGCAGAACTGCAGTGGCGAAGCCAGCTCTAGTCTTAGAGTAAAGTGGTAAGTGGTAGTGTTTGGTGAAGGTGTGTACTGAATTCCAAGTTGCAGCTTCCAAAATCTCCTTGGTTGGAACCCCCCTGAGGAAGGCTGCAGATGTAGCTGTTGCCCTGGTAGAGTGGGACCTAATGGTAGCAGGAACTGGTTTTCCATGATGGGTATAGCAAAATCTAATGCAGTCCTATCCATTTGGAAATGGTTTGTTTTGATATAGCCTTCCCTTGTGAAGCTGTAGCATAGGATACAAAGAGCTGGTCAGATTTTCTGAAAACCTTAGTTTTATCCAAGTAGTAATGAAGTTGCCTGTGAATGTCCAAGGAATGCAGGAGTCTTTCTCCTTTGTTCTGTGGATTTGGGAAGAAGGTGGGTAAGTGGATGGTTTGATTTAAAGCCACACTGGAAACCACCTTAGGCATGAAGGAAGGATTAGTTCGTAGAGAAACTCTGTCTTGATGGAAAATGAGGAAAGGTTCCACTGCCATTAGTGCCTGAAGTTATTGCTAGCAGCAGGGCAGTCTTCCATGATAGAAACTGTAGATCTGCAGAGAAAGCTGGTTCAAAGGGAGGTAGCGTACATTTTTCCAGAACAAAATTGAGGTCCCATGTTGATGTAGGTGCTCTCCTGGGGGGTCTAATGTTTTTTGCCCCTCTGAGGAACTGCCTTAGAAGTGGATGTGAAAATAAGGGTGGATCCGTGTTGTAGTGGGCTGAAATAGCTGATGCATGGATTTTAATGGAAGAAAAAGAAAGTCCTTTGTGCAACATCTCAGTTAAGTACTGTAGAATCTGAGGCATGTGAGGCTGGAGTGTGTTTTGGCCTTTAGCTTGGTTCCAGGCGAAAAATCTTTTCCATTTGTCCGAGTAGGCCTTCCTGGTGCTGGGCCTCCTAGCTTCCAGGAGTACATCCATAACTGCTTGGGAAAGAGGAGCTGGCTGGATGCTTAGCTGATTTGCCATGCAGCCAGATTTAAGGTTTTGAGCTGGCTGTGTAGAATCTGATTGTTTTGCTGTGTGAGCAAATGAGCAATTTGTGGCAAAATCCAAGGTGGGCCCTGGGCCATATTCCTTAATAGCGGGTACCAGTGCTGGCGTGGCCAGTCTGGGGCTATGAGTATCAGTCGTGGTCTCTCCTTTCTGACTTTCAGAAGCACCTTTGTGAGGAGAGGCAATGGAGGGAAGGCATATACTGTCAGGTTTTTCCAACTGAATTGAGAGTGCGTCCACTTTCCAAGCTTGATGGTGAAGTGTCCTTGTACAAAATTTTGTTAGCTGATAGTTTTGGGGGCTTGCAAACAGGTCTATGTCTGGAAGGCCCCATTTTTGAGTTATCATTGCAAATAATTGTGGATCCAGTTTCCACTCATGGGGATCCATGATGTTTCTGCTGAGGTCGTCTGCCAATGTGTTCTTTTTTCCTGGAAGGAATTGAGCTTGTAACTGAACTTGGTAAGCCAGTGCTGTGTTCCACAAGATCATTGCTTGCCTGCATAGAGGGTAGGAGTGTGTACCCCCTTGTTTGTTTATGTACCACATTACTGTGGTGTTGTCCATCCTTACTGTAAGTTGTCCTGGATGCAATAGGTTTTTGAAGGCTGTCAGAGCATTCTGTACAGCTAGCATCTCTTTTTGACTGATGCAGATTTCTTTGATCTGCAGTCCATACGCCTTGAACGCACTGTCCTGCCATGTGCCCCCCCAGGCATAGTCCGATGCATCTGTTGTCATAGTTTGCCTGGCTGGGGGCAAGGTGAAAGGCTGACCCTTGTTGAGGTGACATGCCTGTGACCACCATAGAAACTCTTGTTGTTGGCAAGGAATGAGAGATATCATTGTGTCCAAGCTGTGGCTGTGTTGAGACCATACGCTTTTTAGGTACCACTGTAATTTCCTCATATGCAGCTTTACAAATGGTATCAGTAGCCCAAGGCCTGCAGAATTTTTCTTGCAGGGAGTAGGGTCTTTGTTGCCATTGTTTTGAAATATTGAGTCCGTTGTTGTTTGTCTGGCGTCAGATAAGCCTTCTGGGCCGTTGTATTCAAGCTGGCACCCAGGAATGTCATATTTTGTGAGGGTACTAGTTTTGACTCATTTTCGTTTACTGTGTACCCCAGGCAACTTAGAAGATGTTTTACAAAAGCCAGATGTTGTAAGAGGATGTCCTTGCATTCTACTTGCATGAGGCAGTCGTCCAGGTATGGGTATATTTGAATTCCTCTTTGCTGCAGTATGCAATTACTGGTGCCAGGCATTTTGTGAAGACCCTGGGCGCAGTAGATAAGCCAAAGGGCAGTGCAGAGAATTGGTAAAGCGTTGAACCTGCAATGAAACGGAGGTATCTCCTGCAACTTTGTCTGATAGGAACATGCAGGTATGCCTCCTTGAGGTCCGTTACTAGCCATGCTTTCTTGCCCAACATGGGAAGAAGCTGCTGTAGTGTTAGCATCTTGAATTTGGGTACTTGTAAGAAGGTGTTTAGAATTGAAAGGCCCAGAATTGGTCTCCAGGCATTGTCCTTTCTGGGGACTAGAAAGAGTCTTGAATAAAATCCTTGGCCTTGCTCTCGAGTAGGTACCAGTTGAATGGCTCTCATATCCATGAGGGCTGTAATTTGTTTTTGTGCCTCTGTCCATTGATTTTGTGGCAGGTTTGGCATTCCTCTTTTCATTGGCAAGGTGTGGAAATGGAATCTGTATCCTCGTGAAATTATGTCTAGGACCCATTTGTCCTTTGTGACAATGTGCCAGTTGTCTGAAAAAAGTGCAAGTTTTCCTCCCAAGGGAGCTGCCAAGAGAGTGTTGCTTGGCCAGATGAGGTACAAGTCATTGAGTTTGCCTTCTGGTAGTTTGGGACCTGTCTTCTCCTCCCTTCTGTGTTGCAGTGCCCCACTGTCGAGCTTTGTATTGGGCTTGCGGTTGTCCTCTGCCTCATAGACGTCTGTATTTAACCCCTCTGTGGTCTGTCAGTAACTGGAAAGGGCCAATTCTTAGTTGGCCAATTTCTGCTGAAGTGAGGAGGCTGTACCTGTAGAAAATCGTTGACTGTCTGCATAGATTTTGCCTTATCCTCCATTTTCTTTAAGACTTCTTCTGCCTTAACTCCAAATAGAACATCCTGCTGTAAGGGAGCATCTAGAAGCTTTGCTTTAACATGATCAGGCAGAGTTTGTTCCTTTAACCAAGCATGTCTACGTATAACAGACCCAGTGACAGCTGCTCTGCAGGAAGCCTCCAAAGAATAAAAAACACATTGTAAAGTATGTTTGCCCACCTGTTCAGTTGCATGCAACAGATCCTGCATTTCTTTCAATTCAGACTGTTGAGGGAGTGTGCTCATTTTTTGTTTTAGCTGAGACATTAGAAATTGCTGATATTTTAGCATGTGAAATTGGCAATTTAGTGCTCTCATAGCTAGAGTGGCTGAGGTGTAAACCTCTTTCCCCCACCTGTCTAGTGCTCTGGAGTCCCTTTCAGAGGGTACAGGATTTTTTGCCATAGAAGCCTTAGCCCCTTTGGGACCCTGGGAGATAGTCCCTGGATCAGCAACAGGGCTTTTACAAAGGAATTTGTGGGAATCAGGCACTCACTGTCTAGTTTGGCTGGAGCAGGAGGCAGAGAATCTGGGTTCAAACTAGATTCTAAGTAAACATCATCCACAATGTCTAAAACTGGGGGGATGGCAAGTGGTCTGTGCTGGGGGAGTAAAAGAAACTCTCTGAGCCTTTTCTTTGAGTCAGAGTAGTCCTGACCTTCCCAGTGAAAATGTTCCCTCATAGTGTGTAAAGTTTCCCCAAAGGAGTAGTCTTCAGGAGGAGAAGCTGAGGGGATAGAATCCTCAGCATCAGAATCTTCATAAGGGGAGAAGGAGTAATCTTGGTCCTGAGAAGAGCCTGAGGAAATAGACACTTGATCAGAGGAGGCATAATCCTCCTCTTGTCCAAGCCTTTTGTTGGGTTAGTTGGGAACCCCTGATTAGAGAGATCAAATCTTCAGCCATTTTAAGCATCTGTTTCTTAGGCATGGGGCCTTGAACTGGAGACTGAAGTGCAGTCTTTTTTGGTTTAATAGGAGTCTTAAGCTTAGAATACGTTTTTATGGTGAGCGTTGTCGGTCTGAAGAAGCCTTCAGAAACCGAATATGTTTCTGCAGCACCGACATCTCTTTCTGCAGAGTCGTCTGTAGGGGCTAAACAAAATGGCTGCGTCAGCCTAGTGCTCTCTGCCAAAGGCTCCGAAGCGGTCTCGGGTTCCAAATCTGCGGTGGTCAGGGGCTGCGTCGGAGTCTCACTGAAGACCGGTGAACCGGAGACCGTTCCAGCCGAGGCTTCGGAGTCTGGCTTGGGCCTAGGCTGCCTGTCCTTACCCTTGCGTTTTTTTGTGCACGCCGGTAGTCTGTTGCTCCGACGGCATTGTGTAGTTAAATTTTCTACCGAAGTAGTGTTGTGCGAAATCAAAGCGTCTTTTTATAGTACGCTTATTAAACCTAGCACAAAAACGACAACCAGTGACGTCGTGGTCTGGGCCTAGGCAAGGTATGCAGTAAGAATGAAAATCCTTATGAGGTATTTGCTTCCCACAAGAAATACAATTGTTAACTTTTTCTGACATCGGTCTGAGGCAAGAAAAGTTTCCCCAACGGGGTACTTAGCTTTATTGAAGACTTCGGATCTGAAATTCGACTTCAAAAAACTCAGTCGGCCGACTGGCACTTGCGAACTCCTTCTGCTTCGGGCACCGCGCGGCAAGAAAGACTGAAGAAAATGGCGTCAGATGCATCATATATACCCCTGGCGCACTGACGTCAGGGAAGAAGCGACAGCTACCGACGCCAGACCAAGACTTTGGAATTCCGGTCGACTGCGGGACCGCCTGACGACAGGATAACCCAAGTGTGATGACTGCAGCAGGGTAACACGATGAACATCCTGGCA
This sequence comes from Protopterus annectens, assembly GCF_019279795.1. Taxonomy (NCBI): domain Eukaryota; kingdom Metazoa; phylum Chordata; order Ceratodontiformes; family Protopteridae; genus Protopterus; species Protopterus annectens. The sequence goes on from NC_056728.1 coordinate 273,859,641, forward strand.
TTTTAACAGGGGTGTGTAAACTGTTTATATCCACTATACTATGAGAACATATGCTCCAAGGTACCCCTTTCTTCCCCCATTACACCTCCAACATTTATCATTTACCTGAGGAAAAAAAAATTGGAGTATACATAGATACTTTACAGCCCAAGCATACACTTCCAGGCAAAAACCCTAAATATTCTAGATCTGTTGCACATTTGGGAGCCATAAATATGTCCTCCCATTGTTTCTTTGTGAACTGCTCATCTAATTTCTCTTCCCAATCTTTTCAGACCTCCTCTGAATGACTTTTTTAAGTTAAGTTTTTAAGTTATTGTGCAATATTTTATACATCCTACTCATTATCCCTTTTTAACAGCAGTTCCTGTACTACATTCAATTAAAAACGCAACCACTGCAGGTCTTTTCCTTTAGGACTCCCCTTTCTCTTTCTGTGTCTACACTTTAATATCAATTCCTGATAGTGAAGGCAACCTCTAGCCTGCAACCCAAATGTCTTCTTGGCCTCTTCCCACTCTATTACCTTTCCTTCTTTAATTATCTGTTCCCAGTACCTCGATTCCTTTGCCAGCTTCCTCCAGTAAATTCCAGCCCCTTCTTGGCTATTCTCTGTATCCTTAATTGTAATCATCCCTAATGGCAGAATCTCCTTTCTCATATTGGCTTAGTTATTGGTATATATTCTGCTTTATTAATATAATACTCTGCATGACTGTTATTCTCGTTAAGGATCGAAGTAAAAAATGCCAAACTTTCCTTATTTCTTGAGTTAACCCCCTGCCTCATCATCATGCCTTTCCACTTTGAACTGCAGCTTTCTGCTTGCCTTATGTACAAGAGCCTTAATGGTATGGCTCTAAAATATCTCTTCAAATCAGCTTATCCTAACCTCCTTGTTTTATTGGTAGGATCAACTTACCCCACTAGACTCTTGCTCCACCCCCCCCCCCCAAGATAAAATCCTTCAACTCTTTATTAATAGCCACTGACAACTTCTCTGGTTGATAACAATCAGCCTGACCTATATACAAAACTAAAGGGACTAAAACGTTTTAGTGACTGTATCTTGCTATCCACATCCATAAGTAAGAGCTTCCAGTTTCTCGGGTTTTGTATTACCTTTTGTTTAGACCATTCTCACATATCTTTAGCTTCCATAACAGATTACTTTTTAATCCATACTCCTAAATATTTCATCTTATGTCCCCACAAGTATGGGTATTGCTGAAACAATTCATGTGTAGGTGTATATAGTTTACACCTACAGTCTTTCTTTTATCTTCATTAATTTTACATTCCAAAAAAACTGTCCTTTCTGGTTCCATCAGATACAAAATATCATCATCTGCAAATAAAGCCAACTTTTCTTTAACACCACACTAAAATATATCCTTGAATTTCTGAGTCCCTTATTTTCTTTGTTAATGGTTTTACACATAATGCAAACAAAAGGGGAAAGAATACATCCTTGCCTAGTTCCTCAGTTGCAGACACACCTTACCAGAGAGAAACTCTCTCACTGATTTTTGCCTCCAATTCTTCATATATCCTAATTAGCCTTATTACTGTATCAGGAAATACAAATGCTTCCATTACCCTAGTCATAAAATCCCAGCCTACTCTGCTGAATGCTTTCTGAGTCAAGACCCATAAACAACAGTGGCATTTTCTTACATTCTGCTTCTCTCTGGATCATTGTTCTATTAATGTTGTCAAATGCTCATCTCCCCTCCACAAAACCGCAGTGATCTATAATTCAACTTTGGAATTACCTTTGCCATTCTTTTACTCCTTGTAGACATAAACACATTATAATCATGGCTTAAAATTGGAATAGCCCTACACAAAGCTGGAGCTGATGGGTCTTTACCATCTTTAGATATTACAGCCACCACAGCTTTTTCCCAGGATGTTGGTGCTTCCACTCCTTTTAAAATACTGTTAAGCAAAACCTTTCAGATATTTATCACTTTCTTCCTTCCTAGCTTCCAAACTTCCAACAGAATACCATCAATTTCTGTGGACTGTCCTGCAGATTGGTTATACATCACAGTTATCTCATCGACTCCTATCTTAGCTGTTAGTTGCTGAGCCTTATCTACCTCTAACCTTGGCATGTTTAAGTCTTCCGTAAATATTTCCATTTGTGCTTTTTCTTGATATCCCCACTTCTCTGCTTTTTACAAATTTTTATAAAATTTCCAAAATATCTCCAATACCTCTACAAGATCTCTGGTTGTTTTTTCTTGTTATCTGCTTCCTAAGTTTGGCAACAACCCCTTCTACTTTTTGCTGCCAAAGTCGTTGTGCCAGAACTTTTTGTGCTCTAGAATTATCATAAAAAAGCTGCTTAACAGCAATCTTTCGAAACTCATGCACATTATCCAGGAACTCCCTTATTTTCTCTTTAGCACGTCAACTGTGTCTCTTCTTGATCAGTCATATTCCCCTTATTCTGTAATAGTTATACGCTTTCAGCCTCTCTAAATAATTCTTATTCCTTCTTAAAGATTTCCTTTTCTTTTATTTTTTACTCTATTTTAAACCACACTTTCATTATATTCCACTCAGCTATAACTTCTGAAGTAATTTCTATCTTCAGGGGATCCACGGGCTCTCCTACTTGAGAGGTTGGAAGCACTCTGGCAGCTAAGAATGAATGCAACTAACTGGCCAGGTTTGAATGATATGTTTCTCTGGCCTGTTTTTTTTTAAATTAAGGGCACTAAAGAGGTGATGACCTCTATTCTGTTTTTTGCATGCACAAGTACACAAGTATATACATATTTGTGTTTTTTTTATAGGTACACGCTTCTATTTATATGTACATATATATTTTTCAGGTTTTACTTATCAAATTTGTATTTATATTTTTCTCAGTGTACATTTTATGTGTGAAGCAGATGCGCATATTTTCTTATTAGGTATACTTATTATTTCATAAAATAAGATTTTTTATGTAACAGGATGTTTTTATCAATGATCATTACTATTAGTATTGTCCTGACAAATAAGGTTTTGAGTAAATGTACTGAAGTGCTTTCGTGGGTTAATTCAATGATGGTTTTCCAATTGTAGCTAATTGGGATGGGGTTATATTTTGGTGCTTCCTGTTCTGTTTTTTATCTTGATAAAGTCTCTGATCTGACCGAGACGAAACCACTTATGTTTAATGTGCTAATAAAAGTGTCTTTGGTGGATTCATCGAGTTTTGGCAAATTCTTAAGTGGCTGTGTACCTCCTGTTGGCTTCTGGATTTGGGGTCTGTTGGACTTGTATTGTGTATTTTTTGGTCTGCTTTTGTGACGTAATTTCTATCTTCCATAATAACTCCCAAATAATTTGTATTGCCCATTCCCCTTAAATTCCTTACTTTCTAAGAGGTAGATGGGGAGCACTAGTCTCATCTTTACTTCATTACCCTGCATTTTTATCTTGGTAATTATTGGTGCATGATCTGAAATAGTTACTGGACGTGCCTCAATGTTCTCAATTAAATGCTAATGTTCCTGTGAAATATAATTTCTGTCTAGTCTAGCCCAGTTACTGTACTTTAAGGAGGAATATGTAAATTCTCTCACAGTTCCTACTACTAAATTCATATCTTTCATACCAAATATTTTCATAAATTTCTTCAGAAACCTACTCTCTTCTGTTGTACTTTCTCTTCTAGGCACCCCAGATACACTCTCATTGCTGCAAATCAATTTCTAGTCCACACCTATAAATAATATTCCCTGCTGAAAGCCGATTATTTTCCCCAAAATTTTTTAAGCTCTATAACAGCAGTGTTAGATGCACCACAAACACATGACATTCTAATCTTCATCCCTTGCCAATACCCATTTACAACCACAAATCCGTCATTATCTTTTTTTTCCCTCTGCTATCACTACTGGAGCTCCTTTAGCAATTAATGTTAGTATTCTTTTCCTTTATCCAAGACATTCTGCTTAACATCCATCCTGGAATCTTTTTATCAAATTAACATGCTAATTTCTTTCCAAATGCATTGCTATTTGCACTCTACGTTTCTTAATATAATGAAATATTCTGACTTTTTGTCTATACCTGAGACCACTCACATTCCAAGGCAATATGGAAAGGGTCGCCATTATGGCAAGTCATTATTCCCACCCATTATATATGGCAACTTTTTTAAATGTCTATTTCCAGCTTTTGTGATACATGCACCCACTAAATGTTTGGCATGTCAATCCTTTATACAGTTTTTTCTCATCAGCAGCACTGGAACTTATGTCACATTTTACAAGACTTTTGTTTTAAAAAAAGCCCTCAAACAAACAAAATAACCCCCAAAACACCCACATAACTGGTTAATTTAATACACACACATAACTATGTACACCTTCAAAATAATGAAGTTTAACCCTCCTACCAGTGACACTTTTCCCAAACAGACAGCTGCTAACACAGGCCCTTACCTGAAATGTAGGTTATCCATGCTAACTAAGCACATTATTGCCTGAACTTCTACTTACACTAATTGGTGTATGTTCTTTTTATGTTTATTCCCTTCCCAAATGTGAAAACAAATGGCATGCTTTCAGAAAACATTAACTTTTGGTCTTGAAGAAACCAATATTCCTGCTTTTACTGCCCTATTACCAGCTTGTCTCCATGGAAACATAAGAGAAAAGAAAATGCAGTCCTCTGCTGCAGCCTGAAAGACGAGCTGAAATATTTACTGCTAAAGGAAAACTTTTCATTACATTCAGTGTTCTCATATTTACTTGTTTTCACTTAAAACTTTTTATCAAATTAAACCAGTGGTCTTAATCCAGACATTCACCTAAGCAAAAGTAAGAGAAAGTACATCAGCTGTACATGTATTACGATCTGTGTACTTTTGCAACCCACCCCCCATTCAACAACCATCACAGCCTATCAACTTAAACATGCTTTTGTTTCACATTTCATATCTTATTTTTGCCATGCCTTCATTTCTTAATACCGAAAAAGAAAAAAGCATCTGTTTACTTCAGTAACGTTATCATATACAAGAACAAAAAATACTTCAAAACATTAAAGTTATACTAAGTGTAATAGAAATACTGTTAAGAATATATATTTTTTTACTTACAGTCAACTTTTTCCTTCTTGCCCTCCTCTGTGTCCTTCTAAACATTAAGGACACAAAGTGAGGCAAATGCTTTTCAGTTCCCCACAAAGCTTTAACGAAGTCAACAAAAGTCCACTCTTTACACTTTTTCTATACAGCCGTATTTCACAAATGTGAATGATGCTTTTGAAGTCTCACATTTATTCACCAATTTCAGTGTTGCTGGTCTTCCTGTTCATCTCCATCTCCCAAACACAGATTCCAGTTCAATTCCAAGGAACTCCCAATTCTTCTACTCAATGCCCTGTGCTTTTCTCCATCGCTCCTAAAACTGAGAAGAAGAGTCCCCTTCTGACCGATGGCTCACGTCTGCCTCACAAAATGAATTTGAGCCTCCAGGAAAATAAAATTCTAAAAACAGCTAGATAAAGCAGTTTGAATTTCACACCTTCCTATTGACATTCCCAGATTACTGGAACACATTTGTTGCTCTTCTGCCTGGTGTACAGTAAATAATCACTTTACACAAACACTTTGACCCCAACTTTTAATGCTTTGATTTTTGCCAGGATCACCTCTTTCTCACAGCCAGGTTTAGAGCACACACAGTGTGCTCTTTCTGCTTCTCATGCCCAGATTTGGAGCACACACACAGAGTGCCTTTTCAATCAATACTTCCTGCTGTATAATACCAGTCCACCTGCTCATCTGTGCCTTCATAAAATTAATACAACCTGTTCCTTCCAGGTTCTGTGGTACAGCAGAACATCTCAAATTTTTCCTACTTACCTTGTCCTGTAATTCTACCATTTTCTGAAACACCTCTTCTTGAGTAGTTTCATTCTCAGTCAGCCTTTTCTTCATTTCGACCTCTTACTTTTGCAGTTTTATTTGCTCATCTGGACATCCCTTTAAACAGTCTTCCATTTTTCCAGCCTTTTGTTATTTGAGTTGATATACTTCTTCAGTTTTTTTCATTTATTTTAATCCAACCTGAGCACATTGACTTATTTTTCCTCTAGATTAGTTTAAGCCATGTCTTGCACCAAATCTGGAGCTTGAAAGTACAGTTGTGTACACTTACCATAAATGTAGATGTTAAGAGTGTATTCACTGTTGCAGTCCTCACACTTGGGTTATCTGCCTGCAAGTAGCCCTCAGTCGGCCCAAATACCAGAGACTCAGTATTTCTGCATTGGTTGTTGTTGCCGCAGGACTGAAGTCAGGTCGTCAGGGGTATAAAAACAGGCAGCCAACGTCATTACATCAGGTTTTCTTGCCCAAATGTCAAGTGCCCCCCAATAGGGAGCTAAGCTATGGTGGGGAAAATCACCACCAGTAAAAAGTAAATACCAATACCCCTGTAAGGGGTGAATAATATACACAAAGAGGAGAGAGGGAGAGAGAGAGCGAAGAAGGCTGGAGGGAAACCAGGATGCAACAGTGAATACACTCGAACATCTACATTTATGGTAAGTGTACGCAACTGTACTACGCTCGTGTTTCACTGTTGCAGTCATCACAATTGAGTTGATTCCCAAAGCTGAAGAAAGAGTGGAGGCATTCAAGAAGAGTTTGGGCTGGCTAGTATGCCCTGCAGGACTGCTGTTGCAAAACCAGCCCTGAATTTGGAAAATATAGGCAGGTGGTAATGCTTGGTGAATGTGTGTGTACAGGTGGTAATGCTTGGTTAATGTGTGTGTGTGTACAGAACTCCAGGTAGCAGCTTCCAGAATGTCCCTGGTAGGGACTCCCCTGAGAAATGCTGTAGAGGTAGAAGTTGCCCTAGTGGAATGTGTCCTGAACCCCTGAGGGGTTGGTTTCCCATGGTGTTTGTAGCAGAAATGGATACAGTGTGCTATCCATTTGGAAATTGTCTGTTTTGAAATGGCCTTGCCCTCTGCCCTTGGTGCAAAACTTAGTAGTAAATGGTCAGATTTCCTGAAGGGCTTAGCCCTATCCATGTAGAATCTGAGCTGTCTGTGTACGTCCAAGGAGTGCAGGATCCTTTCACCTTTATTTTGAGTATTAGGGAAGAAGGCTGGCAAATGGATAGATTGGTTGAGAGCCACACCGGACACCACTTCAGGCATGCAGGAAGGATTGGTCCTGAGGGAGACCCTGTCAGCATGAAAAATAATGACGGGTTCCACAGCCATAAGTGCTTGTAGCTCAAACACTCTTCTAGCTGAAGTGATGGCTAGAAGCAAGGCTGTTTTCCAAGACAGAAATTTTAACTCTGTTGAGGCTGCATGCTCAAAGGGGGCTAGTGTGAGCTTTTCCAGTACAAAGTTAAGGTCCCAAGCAGGGGTGGGTGCTCTCCTTGGTGGCCTTAAGTTATTTGCCCCCTCAGGAATTGTTTGATGAGAGAAGAGAGGTAGACCCAGTGTTGTAATGAGCCAAGATGGCAGAGGCATGGATCTTAATTAGGGTTGCCACCTTTTCAAATGCCCAAAGTGGGACTTTTTTTTTGGAAACGTGAGATTTTGCAGGACAAAACATAACCACAGCCAGTGCAAAGGACTGAACTTCACTTTTTTGCCAAAATAAAAGCTTATTTGTGTTGCATTTGATTTGCTTATGCTATTTTATACAATATTTGTGTGTTCCAGATGTTTCATGCAACTATTAAAGAAAATGTAAGAATATATTTGGTCTTAAAATCTCAGGACATTTGCCATTTTTTAGTTTTTTTTCACAGGACACAACACCCCAAAGTGTGACTGTCCATCGCAAAGAGGGACAAGTGGTAACCCTAATCTTAATGGAGGAGAAGGATAGGCCTCTGTGGAGTAGACCTGCTAGATAATCCTGGATTAGAGGTAGGGTGGGCAGTGCTGTGACCTCTCCTTCAGACTGAATCCAGGAGCAATACATTTTCCACTTAGCATAGGATTTCCTTGTACTGGGCCTTCTGGCTTCAAGAATGACATCCAGCACCTGCTTGCTTATGATAACTGGGGGAGAATTCAAGGAATAAGCCAGGCTGCAAGTTTCAGGGTGTGCAGTTGCAGATGCAAGTGCTGTCCCCCCTGCTGAGTGAGGAGATTCGAGCTCTGGGGTAGGTGGCACTGGTGACAAGATTGCGCAGTAGTGGGTACCAGTGCTGGCGTGGCCAGTCCAGGGCAATCAGGATTGTCCTTGGTCTGTCCTGTCTTATCTTGAGCAATATTCTTCAGAGAAGGGGCAAAGGGGGAAATGGATAGATTGAGATTTACCCACTCGGACAGGGCATCCACTTTCCAGGCCCTGTTGTGAGGTATCCTGGTGCAGAATTTGCTGAGCTGGTGATTGCAGGGGGAGGCAAAGTGGTCCACCTCTGGGGTCCCCCATTTCTGGATCAGAAGGCTGAAGGTGGTGGGCTCCAATTGCCACTCGTGTGGGTCTAAGAGATTTCTGCTTAAGTGGTCTGCCAGTGAGTTTTGCTTGGCAGGAATTGAGCTTGCAGATGGACCTGCATATCCAGGGCCGTGTTCCACAGGGCCATGGCTAGCCTGCAGAATGGGTGAGAGTGGGTTCCCCCCTGCTTGTTGATGTACCACATAACTGTGGTATTGTCTGTTTTTATTAGCAGGGGTCCCGGTGAGAGTAAGGATCTCAAAGCTGTTAGAGCATGCTGAACAGCTAGCATATCTAGTTGTTGATGTGCAGATGAATTTGACATGGGCTCCAGTGGCCCTGAATGCACTTGTCCAGGTGTGCCCCCCAGGCATAGTCTGATGTGTCTGTGGTTAGGGTCTGGGCAGCATGGGGTTGAGTAAAGGGAAGTCCCTTGTTGTGGTTGCATGCTGCTGCCCAACAAAGAAACTCTGTGCTTAGACAAGACAGGAATGACAGTTTCCAGGTCCTGAGAATGTTGGCACCAAAGACTAAGTACCACAGAAATTTCCTCATATGCAGTCTGGTATATGGAATTAGTAGGATGCAAGCTGCCATGAACCCTAGGGCCTGCAGGATTTTCCTTGCGGATAGCTGGGTTCTGGTGGCCACTTGAGTGAAGTAGCCTGTCAGATAGGCATGGAGTAATGAATGCCATCTGGGATGCTGTGTCTAAGCTTGCTCCCAGGAATACAATCTTTTGACTGGGGACTAGTATTGATTTCTTTTCGTTGATAGTGTACCCAGGGAGGTTAGAAGGTTCTTTACAAACGTCAGGTGCTGCAACAACATTTCCTGACCGCCTGCCTGAATCAGGCAGTTGTCCAAGTACAGGTAAATTTGAATGTTTCTCCATCTGCAGTAGGCAATGGCTGGAGCCAGGCATTTTGTGAATACTCTGGGAGCAGTGGATAAGCCAAAGGGAAGTGCAGAGAACTGATAATGCATAGATCCTTCCCTGAAGCGTAGGTATTTCCTGCATGAGTCCCTAATAGGGATGTGCAGATAGGCTTCTTTTAGGTCTAGGGTGGCTAACCAGGCATCTTCGGCCAGCATAGGAAGAAGCTGCTGAAGTGTGAGCATTTTGAATTTTGGCACCACCAGGAAGGTATTTAGAATGGAGAGATTTAGGAATGGGCACCAAGTTCCTTCTTTTCTGGGTACCAGGAAAAGTCTGGAATAGAACCCTTGATCTATCTGTTCTGCAGGAACAGGTTGAATTGCCCTTATGGAGAGCAGGGATTGAACTTGGTTTTGTGCCTCTGCCCACTGGTTTGGAGGAAGGTCTGGGAACCCTTTTCGGGTTGGCAGTGAGTGGAAGTAAAATTTGTACCCCTGGGATACAATGTTGAGGACCCATCGGACTTTGGTGATGTAAGTCCAGTTTTTTCCATGATGGGCAAGTTTTCCAACGAGCAGTTGGGCAGAGGTAAGGAGTGGAGTTGAGAAGTCATTGTGAATTCTTTCCATAAGGGGGTGGCTTAACACTCCCTGTTTTTGAAGTGGAGGCAGTCAACTGCTTAGATCTCTGCATACCCTGAGACTGTAGTCTGGGGTGTCTGTTTCCCCTGGGTCTAGTTTGAGAAGGCCTTGAGGGGGCTGGAAAGGACCAATGCTTTGAGGGGCAATGCCTACTGAATCTAGGAGGCTGTACTTGCAAGAAATCTTTGACTATCTGCATAGATTTAATTTTTTCTTCCATCTTTTTAAGAACCTCTTCTGCTTTGGTGCCAAAGAGAGTGTCCTTGTTCAAAGCAGCGTCTAGTAATTTTGATTTGACATGGTCTGCTCCTTAAGCCAAGCATACCTTCTTAGTACAGAACCAGTGACTGCTGCCCTGCAAGATGCTTCTTGGGCGTCAATGCCACATTGCAAAGTATGCTTGCTGACTTAATAAGCATAAGCTCTTGTAATTCTATTTTCTGCACAGTCTGTAAATGTAGCTAATTTTTGCTTAAGTTCCATAATTTGTTGCTGGTACTTCAGCATGTGAAACTGGCAATTCAATGCCCTAATGGAGAGAGTTGCAGAGGTGTATACTTTTTTTACCCCATCTGTCTAAAGCTCTGGAGTCCCTGTCTGAAAGGGTGGGATTCTTAGCTGTAGTTGCTTTGATACCTTTAGGCCCCTGGGAGATTACCTCTGGGTCAGCAGTAGGATTTTTTAAAAGGAATTTGAGAGAGTCAGGAACTCTGTAGTACCCGTCTGGTTTCCTAGGAGCAGGGGGTAAAGTATCCAGAGTTAGACTGGATTCCATAAAGACATCATCCACAACATCCAGAACTGGGGGTATTGCTAAAGGGGTCTATGTTGTGGCAAATCTAGAAATTCTCTGAGTCTCTTTTTGGACTGAGGATAGTCTTGGCATTCCCAGTGGAAATGCTCTCTTAAAGTATGCAGGGTTTCACCAAAAGAAAAATCCTCTGGAGGAGAAGCAGAGGGAATGGATTTCTCTGCATCTGAATCCTCATAAGCAGATAAAGGCATGTCTTCATAATCAGATATCTCAGAGTTGTTGGACTCGATCTGTTAAAGCTACTGGAGACAGGTCTCTTTTTCTCTTAGCAGGGGAAGGCTGGCTTCCCTTAATCAGCATAATCAGGTCTGCCATTTTAAGCATTTGATGTTGTGGCAAGGAAGCAGGTGCTTGAGTTTGGGTCGTTTTTTAGGCATAGCTCATACTCTTGGCCTTAGAAACTTGGTAGTTTTAGACAGAACTGAAGATGTGAAAGAAGTAGTCAGTTTGTGTCGAATATCGGCAACTTCCTCAGAAGCCGGTGCCTGCACAACGGCTCCGGACCCATCAGAGGTAGAGATATCCACGGGTTCCATAGTTAAAGAAGAGTCTCACAGCATATCGGACTCCGAACAGGTCTCGGTAGCGGCCTGCGAATCAACTGAAGTGGGCATCAGGGGCTGCGAACGTGCCTCACTAATAACTGAACTGGTGACTAGCTTAACGGAAGCATTGTTGGCAGTTTTGGACCTGTGCGGTCTCTGTCTTTATCCTTACGTTTTTTTTCGGAAGATCGGTAGCCGGATGGCTTACCGGAGCCATTTTGGAATATGGAGATCGAGAGCACAAGTATTCAGCGAAAATAAGGGCCTGACAACGAATAGTTTGGGCGTTGAATAAAGCACAAAACTGACAGCGAGGTACATTGTGGTCTAGGCCTAAACAGGTGATGCAATATGAATGGAAATCTCGGTGTGGTATTTGCTTTCCACTGGCAAGACAATTGTTAACTTTTTCTGACATCAGTTAGAGCAAGAAAAAAGGATCCCCAATGGGGTACTTAGCTTTATAAGACTTCAGGATGATTCAATTCGTAAACGAAAACTCAGGTAGCGGCCGACCGGCACTCGTGCGAACAGCTTCGGGCTCCTTGGCAAGAAAGACTGGGGTAATGGCGTCGGCTGCCTGTTTTTATACCCCTGACGTCAGTCCTGGAGTGACAGCAACCAAAGCAGAAATACTAAGTCTCTGGTATTCGGGCCGACTGAGGGCTACCTGCAGGCAGATAACCCAAGTGTGACGACTCAACAGTGAAACACAAAGAACATCTGCTTTTTGCTGAACAGCTGCAGGACTCTTCCTAGTTAATGTTTTCACTTCATCTTTTTTAGTTTTTTTTTTTTCTATACAGCGTACTTACTAGAAAGTAAATGAATTTATTGAAAGTGATAGAGTTTCTTGCCCCTGTATTTCAGAACTGCTGATCAGTCTGCAGCCATTCTTAGAAAGCCTATCTCACACTTACGAATCTGGATATTGAAAATCTCTTAACCCTGGACCCTCAACAATTTGGCTTTTGCAAAAGCAGATCTTGCCTCTTTAACCTCATTAAATTTACCTTATTAATTTCTGTAAAAAAAAAAAAATAATAATAATCACTGAAGCAGTAAATAAACATTATGCAGTCTATGTATCAATATCTAGATCTGGCCAAGACCTTTGATTCAATTTCCCTATGCAGACATCAATGACAGATTTGGACATTTGGATGTAAATCCATATATGTTTTGTGGTGGATAGTTAACAGGCTGTCTGATCAAACCGACATGGTCAGAGGTGCCACTTCTGAAAGCAAAAAAAAAATGCTTACAGTAGTGTACCACTGGGTTCACTTTGGGGTCCTCTCCTAGGTGGCATCTAATTCTCAGTACTTCAAACCAACAATCCTGCCCTAAGATTATTTATGTTTGCAGACAACTGCAAATTCGGTTCTTTTATCTATTCGTCTATTAATTCATTACTGCTCCAACATAAATTAGACTATTTTAACTATTGCAAAGACTATGGTCTCAAACTATATGTGAAAAAAATGTAGTATTGTTCACTTTGACAAATAAAACAATTTCTAAATAATACCATACAGGTTGGCACACTCCTCCAATCGAACAATGTTTTGTTTATTTACATTTGTTTACTGGGATGATCTGACTGGGCAGAGCCCCTTTTCAGTGGAGGCACAGGGAGAAAAGCTCCACATGAATTTACACAAAACAATAGACAAGTTTTTACAATGTAATTTTCAAACAGTTGTAAAGCAGAAAATTCAACAACTTCTAAACACATATGAGCAGCATACATTCAGCAAAATTTAACAATAAGTGCACCATACATAGTGACTTGAAAAATATTTTAGACCACAAGCAGACTACGACAGGTAGGAGCATGGATACAAAATAACTAGAAGTGATGATTTAGGAATGAGAAAACTATCAACTTGGGTTAAAAGAAAAGCTGGAGTAGTTAATATAGGGTTAAGTGAGATAGTATTTTAGTCAGGGGTTGAGCATGAGCAGTTCCATTTACTGCATTTTTAGGATCTGGATTTGTTTGAACAGTTTACTCATAGGGAATGGTATGGCATTCCACATTACTGAGACATCCAAAGCAAAGAGTAAAAGGGTCACACAGACTAACCAATTAGTAAAAACTACAAGAAAAACATAGCCAAGCTTGTGTTTTCACTGTGTGATACCGTAAACTTCCTGTAACAAAGGGCCATGGGATATATGCAAATAACCCCTTAAGGACATAAAGTGTTTCAGTATGCAGATACCTTAATGGTTATGGGCATCAGCTGGGTTATACAACTTATGTTTTTAAAGTATAACCAAACATTCCACTTATGCTCTGCTGATGAGGTCATAAGAAGACTGAAACATGCAAGTCCAGAGCTAGTGGGCTTTGGCTTTATTGGCCTGAATGTATCAACAAAGACTTAATGTTTTCTTTTTTTAAAAGTCATAAGCCATACTGCTGGGTACGGGAAAGGAGCAGAAGAGACTGAACCACAGTGGGGGATTCAGGCAAAAGAGAATGAAAAATAAAATATCTCATGGATTTAAGTAATAACAATATCTGTGGGTAAATCTGATGGGAGGAATACAAATAGGAAAGTACAACACTGACTTGGTAGACTAAATAAAATCATAAAGCTTCCTCTACTTTAAGGAACACAAGTTACAGAATGATTAATGCAGTAAAAAATACCTGCTACAGCAGTTAATTTTCTTTTTTGGGAGCAGTATGTACCTGGGGCCTGCTAACTTCACTTGATGACTGCTGATTTAACAACTTCCCTAAGTTACTGGCCAGCTCCTATTACAGTATTTTTTCCTAGGTTAAGACAGTCACAGCAGAAGTAAGCTGCTGAGGCATTGCTTTGACCAATGAAGTTTTTTTTCTATGAAAACAGAAATATACTCTCTCTCTCGGCTTTTCCCAGTTAGAAATATACTAATGCGTTAAATTAACAAATTATAGTAAGAAGGTCTGGGGGAGTGGGGCTTCCAACAATTTCACTCTACAGACTATTCTCTGCAAAACTGAGGGAAAAAGTTCCTACAAGTTCAAAAGACACTATAGCCGTTTAACTGCATACGTGGATACTGCCTTTCATTAATTTATCTAAAGGTAATATTTTACTGTTTTTAGGAATGTGACTGAAATTCAGCTGCTTAAGTTCTTTTTCCAGGAAGACTTTTTCCAGCAAAATTGTGTAAGATAATCTTCTGGGAAACAATGTGCTCAGCACACAGAGAGAAAAAAAATAAAATTATTAGGACTGTTTAGTCATTGAAATGGGTAGATACAGGAGCTGATAAACAGAGCATGAAAGACGACTAGTTTAGTGTTATTCCAAGAAAATACTGCACTGTATTTCACTGTTGTATATTTGAGCATTACAGCCTTTGCACGGGAATATAAACAAAAAACAGCTAACAAGAGATTTTTCTTGGCAGGCAAGTTTGGGATAATCGAGGTAGAGGTTTCTAGATTTTTACGGCAGGTGTAACTCCCATCTCTGCCAGTTCTCACTCTCTGCTCTCCAAAATAGTCTGTAGTGTGAAATTTAAGCACTTTAGAATCAACAGTTGACATTTAAATGTAATGAACACCGAGCCATACATAAACCTACTCGTTTCACAACCAAAACTGTCTCAGATCAATAATAAAATAGAAAACAAAAAACACTTCAAGTAAATTTATGGGTTTTCTGAAGAAATCATTTTTTGAAACAAGCGTACAACTAAAATTTTGACGTTAAAGAAAATATTTGTTCTTTGGTTTCCTCACTGCCTACATTTACTTGGTGTTTTTTGGTTTTATACAACCACTTGTCACTGAGTCTTGTTGATTTCAGTGATTCAATAACAAAATACCTCCACTGGCCAGTAACTGTGCTATTCACAAAGAATAAAACCAGGTACAATAACTAAAATCTAGAGCAGAAGCCAGATGAAACATGCTAATACATTTGCTACAGATTAAGAGCAAATGCAAGGGATCCAGGTAATATTGTTGTCCGCTCCTTATTTTTTGACCATCGCATCTCCATAACAGTTCAGAAAATTCCATTTGGCATATTTAAATTTCCAAAGGCATCTCTTCTAGAGCCAAGAAATCTTAGTTCCCCTTTACTCATGTCTTATCAGGCCAATTACTGAAAATATAAAATTCTTCTTTTGAAATTTGTCTAAATGTGTAATTCAACATGAGAGACCTCAGTGATTTCTAACGTACAAGATCAAGGTCATCAAAGTCCTCAATTATCTAGACAGAATGGCACCCCTCTCCCTTTTAATTGGTCTCTTACAGACTACTCCTTTGTGATGTGTCTAGCTTTTCAAACCATGAAAAATATAACCCTCTAGGACTTTCTATTCTTTCTCAGAACAAATGCTTCCTCAAATACCCAGTTAAAAAATAGACTTTCATAAACAGATGAGTAAAATACATTAGTGTGAAAGATTAATTTTGTGAAGTATCCCCCAGCTCTGGGCCTAACTTCCACTACATGCCAAGCAGAGAAGCACCATTGCTACCGTCAAGATAAACCTAGACAACTGTATGAGCAGCCTCAAATCCTCCATTGGTCTATCTTGTGTTGCCCTTCTTGAAGCTGGAGGGAACTTTTCAATATGGTTTATTGGCTAGGTTTGTAATGGTCTGTAGACATAGCCTATTGCTTACATATTAATTAATGGAATGAAGAATATCAAGGATAAGAATGTAGGTGTGTTGAAAGTACTCTGCTCCCTCCAAAATTTCTTTGGTTAGTTAACAGCTGCTTGCTAATCCTACACAATACGTTTTGGCTCTTTTTATCCCAATTCAGATATTCCACTGATTCAGAACTAGGAGTTCGGTTGATTCTTGCATCTCCAGACCTAGTCTCTCAGCTTACATATAAAACAGGTCATACCTGATCAAAGTAGTACAGTTTCCTTTAACCCTCCCTAGTATGATGAGGTTATTATGGCTATCAACACGAAGAACATTAAAGACAGCAGTGTTGATATGGTCATAGGTGGTCACACCGACAAAGGAGAGCACAAGGAGTAGTGTATGTTGCTTGTACACAGTGAATGAACAAAACAGCAGTCTGGTTCTTTTGAAGGAATGCCTCCTGAAAAAAAATGGCAATGGCTGCCCATACAGTCAAGCATGGTTTTCTTTTATAGCATTCAACAAAGTTGTTGATCACAAACCAATCTTAGAATACTTTCCAATTAAGGAAATGGGCTTACCCGTATCTTGTACTAAATGAGAACAACCAAAGCTCTGAAGTTTTACTTTGGAAAATGTTCACCTTTCCATCCAAGACTGCTGTCACCAAGGAATGCAAAATTATTTCAGGTGAGATGTACTCGATTTTCTCACATATGGATGAAGGAAAAACAGTACATAATACATGCCTTAACCTGGACAAAGCTTTTGGCAATTCCCACTTAGGGGGCAGTAGAAAGGCCAAATAAACTGGAAATTAACCCCTACATCCATCTGATGGATTGACAGTTAGCTCACAGATAACTTCCCCTAATTTGATCCCCTACATCTTACCTCCACAAAGAGGCCAGTCACCAATGTAGTCCACTGGGATTCTGTGCTGGGACCTCTCCTGTTTGGCATCTACTTTTCTGAAGTAAAAGCTAATACCAAAGTGCTCTGGCTGACTAGCTTACAAATAAATGCTAACTAGAAGCAGACACTGAATCCCCAAATAACTTGGCTATCCTGCACAAAAGTCTGTCCAAAGAAATAACTGGTTCTAAAACCATGGGCTGGAACTAAATACCAAAAAAATCCATCATACCCTTTGAGAAGTTATCTACCACAGAGAACTGCCACACTGACAATATGCCACTAACAGTTGAATCAGTTGTTCAGGATTTGGGAACTTATGTTGGTTGACAGCTCACTGTCCACATGTCCACTGTTGAAAGAGAAAGTCCTTCTACATTACGTAGTTTATAAAGCAAAAGGACTGTATCTAGATCTAGAGGCATCATCATCCCCTTTACTCAGCCCTCATTAGGCCAATCATTGAGTATAAAGTCTCTTTTAGCATGCATCTCTCCAGGCACAAGCAACACCGGAACACCCACAGACATTTCTAAACTATGTCCAACATGGACAGACTGAAAGCTCTGTCAGTATACTCTGTATCCTACTGACTCCTAAGAGGTGACCTGTGTCTGGTATCCAAGGCAACCTCCAATGCAATACTGATGGATTTACTGCACATCAGCAAGTCAAATGGCATCACAAATACTCAGTCTAGGAATCTAAACCTTTTTTTACATCAACAGAAAGGTTTGGAAAAACTAAAAATAGACACATTTGTTATCTAGGATTTCAAGTGAGTTGTATGGAATTTCCCATTTCTTCAACTAAAACAAAGTCATTTGCAATACCTTCCAACCAGCAACAAAAGATCTAGGTAAACACTGTAAAATTACTTTAAGGCAAGTAGCTTGTGAGCACGTTTCTACATCTGGTAATTTAATACTCCCTCTTGTCTCCTGCTCTAATAAGTATATACTACATTAGGTTTCCTGGAATATCAATTAAAAAAACTTAAGTGTTCTGTTTAAATACATTTTATTCAGATTAATTCCATTGCTGGAGCAATACGAGAATAGTTGGATGTAAAACATTTTTCTAAGTTGTATCCTTTCCCCAAATCAAAAAACAATTTATATTTGGGGATTTATTCCCTCTGCAATTTGTCTCTTGCATAGCAGTTCTTCATCAGAATTACCCCCAAAAAATTCTAATTCCAGAGATTCGCAGTTGATGTTACAATTACTAGGTACTGTGATGAATTCAATATTGGTTAAAATACCTTTATCATTAGAAAAGAGAGCTGAGGCGTTTCTCTTTTACTGAGGAATTATTAATAGTCAGAATAATTCCATCAGTAAATAGTGTGTGGGATATGTCCCCCCCCCACCATTTTTATCTCTGGAATTCTTGCATTTTTGTTTGCAGCTAATGCTACAGGTTCGATCACTAAAGAAAAAAGTAAAGATGAAAGAGGAAACTCCTTCGTACATTTGTTTTCAATTCAATGGAAATGGACAAAGAAAGGTGTCTAGTACGTTTTATTATTAATAAAAGGTTTATGTTTAAATATAATGCACTTCTTTGGAATACCAAATATCTTTAAAATGTTAGTTAAATGCTTTCTTCATATCTACACTAATGAATACAATCATAATAACATAGAAAATGTAACTTCTATTAAAGTTATTATTCTTTAAAACACTGCCCTGCATTATTGTTTTCAAAATAAAATTGCTTTGATCATTAAATAGTATAAATGGGATGAAAACTTTCGGCCTATCTGTAAAAATAAAACTAATTAAACAGGGATATTCATCCATACACAGAACAAAATGATATTATTTTTGGTTTAATATTGCAGTAGTTAAAGAACACTTTCAAGGAGGAGGAACAAATATATTTACTTGCATCTCTACTAAGCTTTCATGAAAGAAATGCATGGTGTTTTGAAAAAATATATACATTTATATATATTTTACACACACACACACACACACACACACACACACACACACACACACACACACACACACACACACACACGTAGATATGTAAATTTCAGGTATAAGCCCATCTATTCCTGGTGCCTTATTATTTTTGAGTTCTTTATTTGGATGAAAACATTCACAGAACTTTTTTTTTTCTCAAATATAAAACTCCTTTTCACAAAGTATGTAAATAAAGGGTCAATAAAATCCAACAAAAGATTTTCTTGATTTAATCATAATCATTTCTAAATTCTGAGAGGACATCTGTTTGTTTTTACTTTTATTTTTTGAACTCTTGACTGCTTACAAAGGAAATGTAATGTAGTCTTTTGCAGTAAGTTGTACATTCTTTTAAGAAACAGTATAAAAAGAAGTCTTACCATAAAGTTCCATCTGTGTAGTTGATCTTCGTTCATTCATTACTGATGGATTATCGGTTCCATCCACAGAACCGAGCCGGCCAATATCAAGCTCGGGTCAGCCAAAAACTTTCCACCCAAGGTCCTACCCAGAATGCTCTACTCCCGGTTACCTCAGATAGAGTTTGCAAGTTGACACATAAAAGTAGAGGCTACCTCTGGTCATAACAGACCTACAAGAAAGGAGTACAAGAGATCAACCAAGAACTTCCGGATGGGGGATGAAGGGTAGGAAGTAATGAATGAACGAAGATCAACAACACAGATGGAACGTTATGGTAAGACATAACTTCTTTATCCGATGTTGTTAATCTTCGTTCATTCATTTATGGGACAAGAGTCCTCAGCTACCTGTATTCCTGGGTGGCCCTCATGGAAGGACATTCCTGAGCACCATAGAGCCAAAGGAAGCTCTACCTGTGGAGGCCAAGTCCAATTTGTAATGAAGAATAAAGGTATGAGGTTTGGCCCAAGTTGCAGCTGAGCAAATATCACTGAGGGAAGCCTTAGTATGGAAAGCTGCTGAAGTTGTCATAGATCTTGTAGAATGAGATTTGACTATGAGGGAAGGTGAGATTATTTTTGTTGCAGACAAAGGTTATACAATTTCTCAACCATGAAACTAATGTGACTTTTGATACATGATGACCCCGTCTAGGTCCAGAAAAAAAACAAACAGTTGCTCTGATTTACGGGTAGATTTTGTTCTGTCCAGATAAAACTGTAATTGCCTATGGACATCCAAGGAGTTCAGGCAATACTATCCCTTGTTAGAATGGTTAGGAAAAAACACTGGGAGGTCAATAGACTGACTGATAGATCGCTCTGACACCACTTTTGGTAAAAGGGTAGAATTAGTTCTCAGTGATACCCTATCCTTATGGAAGATAAGATACGGAGGTTTGATGCATAAGGCCTGGAGTTCTGATAATCGCCTGGCCGATGTGATTGCAATCAAAAACAAAGCTTTCCAAGAGAGATATTTTACATCACATGAAAATGCAGGTTCGAAAGGGGGAGCTGTTAGAGCTTGTAGAACCAAAGCCAAATCCCAAGGTTGTACAGGCTCTCTAAAGGGAGGTTTTAGGTGGATAACCCCTTTTAAAGATAGTCTTACAGAGTCTGTGTGACATAAGTGAAGAATCTTGAAAACCAATATGAAAATTTGAAATGGCAGCTAAATGTACACAGATAGTAGAGGCAAACACCCCAGAGTGGAAAAGATGTGATAAGTAATCCACCGGGACTGGGGCTGACGAGGGGTCTAACTGTTTATTTGCTGCCCACAAAGAGAACCTCTTCCATTTAAGATAGAGTAGTCTGGTGGACGATTTATGAGATGCAGTAAGAATACTGCGCACATGGGACAAAGATTTTCATGCCTGGTAATCACTGGAAGTGAAGAAACCAAGCTGTCAGATTCAGGGTTGTTAGATTGGGGTGAATCAGACCCCTGTGGATGGGAGATCAACGTTGTGGATGGATTGAGGATCCATGATTGATCTAGCAGGTGAGGCCAGAGGAAGGGGAACCAGACTTGTCGAGGCCAATGTGGAGCAATTTGGATCACTTTGCTCTGCAACTGTTGTGCTTTCTTTAGAAATTGGGAGAGGAGGATATGCATAAAGTAGACCCGTGGGCCAAACGTGGACTAGAGCATCCCTTGGTGACTGTCCCCGAGGGGGGATCGGGGCAAAGTAGTTGCTGCACTTGTAGTTGGTTGGGGAGGCAAACAGGTCGCAGCAAGGCTGGCCCCAGTGGTTGAAGTATTTTGCCACTATCAGAGGATTGAGGGACCACTTGTAAGGCTGTAGAATGCACCTGCTCAATTTTTGTCCGCTATCACGTTGGAGCTCACGGGAATGTGCATTGCAATCAGAAAGCGATTGAGAGCTTTCACCCATTGCCATATTCTCAAGGCCTCTTGGCATAATGGGTAAGATCTGGTGCCCCCTTGTTTGCTGATGTACTAGTCCACTGACATGTTGTCTGATTGGATTGCAATAGTCCCTGACGGAAGGATGGAGTGAAATGCTTGCAGTCCCTGACGGAAGGATGGAGTGAAATGCTTGCAGTGCTAGAAGCACTGCCCTCAGTTCCAGGACACTGATATGCAAAAGGGCCTCTGTCTCTGACCAGGTGCCTTGGACCAAGTTTCCCTGACATAGCCCCCCCACCCCTTCAAAGAGGCATCAGTGGTCACTGTGGCTATCGGTTGATGGGGGTTGAAAGGCGAGACCATTGTTGGGGTAAATCTTGCTTGCATCTCTGATTTACACTGATCTGAAAAGACAAAGGATGTTGTAGAGGGTACCACTGAGTGAGAAGTAACCACTGAAGATGCCTCATGTGGAATATGGAAAGAGGAACAATGGTAATAGAGGCTGCCATTGACCCCAATAGTTGAGCTGGGGATTTGTGGTGACAGAGCAACGGTTAAATCTTGTTGTCTTATTCTCTGAAGTCTGTATTCTGGAAGAGATGCTGTGCAATTTCTTGTGTCCAACAGTACCCCTATAAATTCCAAACACTGAGTTGGGGTTGTATTGGATTTCTCCCAGTTTATAGTGATTCCCAGGCTTTGAGCTGTTAAGAGAGTATACTGCAGGGCTTCTTCCAGTAGACGCTTGGTGGGGTGGTGAGGAGCCAGTTATCTAGTTATGAAAACACCAGGACTCCTTGAAATCGCAAGTGAGCGATAACCACTGCCATGCATTTTGTGAACACTCTGGGGGCTGTAGAGAGACTGAAGGGCAGGGCTCGAAACTGACAGTGACGGGATCCTACATGGAAGCGGTGGTATTTTCTTGAGCGTTTGTCCATTTTTATGTGGTAATATACATCTTGAAAGATCTACAGAGCACATCCAATCGTCTTCTTCCAGAAGAGGAAGGATAGACAGAACCATGACCATCCAGAATTTCTCTATTTTTACAAATTTTTTCACTGTACTGAGATCCAAAATTGGACTCCAGTCCCCTGTCTTTTTTGACACTAAAAAACTAAAAAGAACCTTGAGTAAAAATTGGATTCTATCTGGTCTGGGGGGACAGTCTGGGTGACTCTTTTGTAGCAGCTTTTGGATTTCATGTGCTGCTGTTTCCCTTTCACTGGGTGGAACATTGTGTGATATTCTTGATGAGACTGGGCAAAGATGAAAGGGGATGTGATGGCCTCTGGATATAATCCGTTGTAGCCAAGCATAGGTTATGTTTTGCCAGGCAGCGGGGTACAAGGAGAAATGACCCCCGACTGCCGCCGGGGGTGAGCAGTCGGGCAATGTTTCAGGAGAGCTGATAGGGTTGGCCAGAGAAAGAGTCTCTGGAACCCCGGTTTTGCGGACCTCCTCTGCACCGAAAGGGGAGTCTTCATTTGGAGTTTCCCCCTCTGCCTCTAGGGGAAAACTCGGCACGTGTATCCCGGGAAGAATCCTGTGATTTCTTGTGCCAGATCTTTCCACTCCTCTGATTTCTGGAGTAGAATAGCTGAGGAGTGGAGTGTCTGACACCAACGGCAGACAGGGTCTTGCCATCTTGTTCGCACCTTGCCAGGTTATCCTTGACTTTAGGCCCAAAGAAAGAAAGAAACGGCCTCTATGGGAGCATTCATGAAGGAAGCCTTAAAGGAGTCCGCAAAGGCACATCCAAGCATGTCGTCTGGTGACTATACCTGCGCCTGCCGCTCTAGCTGCCCCTTCCGTTGTATGAGAAATAAGACGCATGGAAGAGTTGGAAATGGACTCTAGGGTGGCTATCTGAGAAGCCACATTATCACGGACTTCGTCAGAAACAGCTCCTGCCAAGGTTTCAGAGAGCTGGTTGATAAGATCTCACTGAAGCCTGGTAAAATGTGCCAAATAATTCAAAGACCTATGGCAGCTCCTGCCAAGGTTTCAGAGAGCTGGTTGATAAGATCTCACTGAAGCCTGGTAAAATGTGCCAAATAATTCAAAGACCTTATGGCGAAGGTCGATGAAGCAAATACACGATACCCTAATTTGTCAGTCGCCCGGGACTCATTGTTGGGCAGATGGACAGTTTGGCTCTCTTCTGCCAAATCCTTCTTCATAGCAGCTGCCACCACCATAGCATCGACTGAAGACCTCGTGACCAATGGGGGTGCTCAGCTGGGGGCGATAATATTTTATCTGTTCTCTTAGGTATCGCTTCCATGGTGTCAAGAGCCTTCCATGCGCACTGCACAATGAGCTGGACGAGCTTATTGGCAGGTGGGGTGACCCAGGAGGTAGGAGGCCGGGCATGAAAAGACTGCAGGAATATGGATTCCTCACAGGAAGGATTAGAGTGCTTCCAGTCACCCCTTTGTCTAAGGATCTAGAGGATGTCACCAAAGGACACCTCATCAGAGGGTGACCATGGGGACCCTTCCCAGTCATCAAAATCTGTATCTTCAGTCAATGACTCCTCAGTGGAGTCCATGTGTTTTCTCTTGCGTGATACTTTGCGGGGTACTTCCTCAGTGGGAGGTTTTGGGGAAGACTGCAAAGAGGGGGGTCTCCTGAGGAGGAGAAACCTGAGGCTCTTGTGTTCAGTGTCCGGCAGTTGAAGCTTGTGGCAGCTGCAGCACAGAGGGGAAAGAGGACTCTGACAAATGAATTGCCAACAGAGGCAAGCGCCCTTTCCATGGCCTGGAAGGCTGGCCTGCCCAAGGAGAGATGGGAGCCCAGAACAGAGCACAACAACCACGGAACCAAGTTCACACCCCGCCTCGACGAGCCCGCCCCCAAACCAGGAGTCTCAAGAGGACCGTGAACCATAAGAGAGCGCATCCCCTGGAATGTGCCATAGAAAAAAATTGGCATGGAGCCAGGAATGCCCTCCCCAATGGCACAACCACTGGCCTGAGAAGAGCCCAATGCCCAGTACACCAAAGGCCACAACGACGACTCTAGTTCCAACGCGAGATCCACTATTAGAGTCGGAGGGAGGGAAGCTGCTGTCGGAGTAATAGGCTTCAAGACTTGAATGGAAGTCGAAGGAGGACTATACGTTGGTGTTTGAGGCAATATACGCTCACCTGAATAAGGGAACATGGACTCGACGGTTGAGAGAGACCTCTGGCCACAAGTAACTGGTCAACAAGCCGTAACACAGCCTGGTCAGAAAGACTCTTGGTTGACCTCATGGAGAAAGCTGATGGCGATTCTGGCCTAAGAAAGGACTATACCGACTGCTAGCAAAAGGATCCAGTGAAGGGGAATATTTGGTCCTTGCTAATTCAATAGGTGCAGAGCTCAAAGCCGAGGAAGTCTGCACTGAAGAAAACAGTGTGGACAAAAGTCTGTGCCTAAGATGTCAGCTCCGTAGTAGTTGAAGGTGTCTGCACCATAAAGGCAAAGGTCTGCCCCGAAGGGTACAGTGCCATAGTGGAAAGTGTCTGCACCAGCTATAAGGACAGTGCCGAGGAGGACTGCACCAAAGCACATGTTTGTGCAGAAAATGTCTGCACCGTGGAGTACAGAAGAGTCATACTTAGAGCCAAAGGTGATTGTACCAACGGTGCCGAAGGGGACTGAACCTGTATTGACGTTGCCATTAGGGGTTGCGAGAGAACTGTCAGAACCGTAGTTGTCTGCACTGGGAACTCCGGTGTCGGTATCGATAAAGGAGACATGGCTGTAGTCAAAATCATTTGGGGTGGTGCCGAGCCTGGAGCCAAGAGGTTCACAGGGGGCAGCGCTGGAGTAGTAATCAATTTCAGCTTCTTGTGAGTCGACTCCCTACAATCTCCAGAGGGAGAAGAAGGGAGTGACTTCAGTGCAGAAGAGGAAGAATGCCTATTGCGGGGTTTAACCGGAGGGGGTGAGTCCTCCAACACAGAAATAGCCTCAGATAAAGGAGACCTTTCAAAATTAACTTATTCTTCCTCTCATTGAGAGTCCTGGTAGAGAAATGTTTACAAATCCCACATGGAGGATCCACAGTCAAGAGGGAGACATTAAGACAGTAGACACATAAGTCATGGCCATCGGAAAGCGGTAACTTATGGCCGCAATCCTTGCACTGCTCGAAACCAACGGAACTTTTCTTATCTGACATAACTGTCGTGGAAAAGAAGCACACTAGCAAAAGGAAGAATAACGGTTACCCAAGAAAAGGATAAAAAGAGAAAAGGAAGGATTATCAACGATGGTAATGGAGAATTACCACAATATAAGAAAAGAGTGTAATAAAAGGAAAAAGACTAAAGGGAGAGAGTCTAAAGTGTGCGATAGGGTAGGAAAATATTAGAATAAACTTTTGAGAAAAATGTAGAGTAATAATATATATTACGTTTTCAAAAAAATTAGACACTTAGCTGAGAGAGTGGCTTGACATGGCTGTTCAGCAATGTGACAAACGAGATCTGACGGAATAGGGAGTAGAGCATTCTGGGTAGGACCTTGGCTCGAGAGTTTTTGGCTGACACGAGCTTGATATTGGCTGGCTCGGTTCCAAGGACGGAACTGATAACCCATCAGTAATGAATGAACGAAGATTAACAACATCAGATTGAATGTTTTTAACTTCACCAATGCTATTGCAGTTTTGCGATACTGTAGTTTGACAATTAAAATTTCAAAAAGATCCACAAATATTTTTTATCCTTTTGAACCTTGGATTTTGATACATGTATTTTTTTTTTTTTTTTTTTTTTTTTTTAATATAGCATTTTTTTGTCTTGTCCAATTTTATTCCTACTCACATGTAATCATTCTCCCAAATAAATATGATTTAATTAATTCTAAATCCTTATTTTACTAATATTCTCTTTGTTATTCAAGCTTAAGAGAAATCAATTTCTTTAGCTAATCATTTCTGGAATTCATGTTTTGCTACATAAGCAGGCAACTTATTAAACATAGCTACTTTATTAATGTTAACAGTTAGACTGAAACAAAGAATTATTTGAAACTGAAAATAAAAGATTTTAAAGTATTCTTGGAAATCCCATCTTGTGAAAAAATTTTTTTATCCGAGACTGGGTAACACATGCATAAGAATAATGAGTTTAAAACAGAGAATCATATTTTAATTGATAAAAAAGCTTTTCAATTTTAGTAAGCTAGTCCAATTTTTCCAAGACCTTATCCATCGCTGAAATCAGAGGGGCATTCACTCCATCTGCACTGGTTTATGATTTAGCAGAAATACAGCTGAAGTCCACCCCCCCCCCCAAAAAAAAAAGTTAGGCTACCCTTCATATTACTTAGGATATATGATGCGTTTCTTGATGCATTTTTCCCATACCTGGTACCAAATACAAATTAGCTAATATGACAATTCTATTTTGAAATTCCACTATTACCACTGAAAACATATAATTGTAGTTATTGTTCATAAATATAACCCTGGGCATAAGCATATTTTCCATACAATTGCTACACTTCATCTTACAATTAAATGAAGACTGGACTAAAATCTCACACAGACTAAATTTCAACTTCAGTTCCATCTGACTGTGTTTCCTACAGAAATGTAGCTTGTGCAACTGCATGCTCTCTCTCTCTCTGGTCATGCAACTTAACCAGTTTATACTCTACTTTCTTCTACATAGCTTACTCTGACTCAAATACTTTTTACTGTTATTCTTCCAACATGCCAACTCTTGATATTCACTCTGTGTATAATGCAGGGATATATTTTGTTTTGTCAGTCTGTATATATATCCTCAAACCAGTTCTGAAATTCACAAATGCCAACATCTTCACAAACCCCTTTCCAACCAACTCCCCCATCACCCAAATCACAAGTAACAAAAACCCAAATTACCTCCTCATTATGTCTCTTAACATCAGAAGCATCTGTAATAAAATCCAAGACCTCCATGCCTACATAAGCCTCTACTCCCGACATCCTTATCTTAACTGAATTGTGGCTCAAACCTCACATCAAAAGTGAGGAAATATTCCAACCTGGATACAACATCCTCCGTAAGGACAGACTATCCAGAAAAGGAAGAGGTGTGGCACTGTTGTGCAACCACCACCTCAATATCCAAATTCTCACCAAATCAGCTCCCAGTTTGGAAAGGAAGAAATACTTTACACCACCTTCAAATTAAACCCTAAAAAATCAAACAACATTTTAAGGTACTATTTCCCACCAGGCCAAAATATTCCTCCCCTTGAAAACCTACTAGACTAGGCCAAGCTCTCCCTACCCCAAGAAACTATCATCCTCGGGGACTTTAACATAAGTTGGCTATCCTGCGACAGCAACCACCCAGCCCACCACCTAAATCTCCATGGTTTCTCTCAGCTAATACAAACCCCCACTAGGATCAATAAAAACTCCAATAACCACACCATTCTCGACTGGGTCTTAGTTAACAAAGCCCCTCACACCTATCTAGCAGGCTATTTACCAGACTCCCTCAGTGACCATTCCTCAACCTTCCTACTAAAAAAAAAAATCACATTAATAACTAACTGAAACCCATTACCCACAGCCTTATTCACAACAAAGCTAATTTTAACACCAACTCCTTCACCTCCTCCCTCCAGAACGTAAACTGGTTACCTCTAAAGTACCTCAACCTAGACAAAGCGGTCCATTTCTTTAACAGTACCTTTCTCAACATCCTTAACTCCCCATGCCCCCTTGAGAAACACCAGAATCAGAACTAAGAGCTCCCCCTGGCTACAAAAAAAAAAAACACCAGGGGCCTTATGAAAACCAGGGATAAAACATGGGAATGCTGGCGCATAACTAAAAACCCCTCAGATAGACAACTCTTCCTTGAACTACGTAACAAGGTCAAAAAGCAAGTAAAAGCAGATAAAGCCCTGTTCTATTAGATGTCCTTAAACTCCTCCCAAAACAACCCCAGGCAATTCTGGTCTACAATTAACTCTATACTCTGCCCAGGAAAATAAGCACCCCCCTACCAACCACCCCTCTCCACCAGTAGCATTGCTGATGCCTTCAATAAACACTTCACAGAATCTGTTCTATCCCTAACAAAAAAACACTTCCCTACACTAATTCCCCCCTCACCCAACCCAAAATCACCGCTCCCTACCTTTCTCTCCACAGTACCCATCTCCTACATAAAAAGACTCCAGACAAAACTAAAAACCACAAAACTAGCAGCTGACTACCTCCCCACTGAATACCTAAAGATAGCAGCTGATGTCCTAACTTATCCTATTTCCATATTAATCAACTGCTCCATATCTTAATCCTATGTACCCACGCTATGGAAAATATCACACATCATCCCCCCCACACAAAGGTGGCCCCTCCACCGACCTCTCCAACTACTGCCCCATTGCCATCATCTCCCCCCCTCTCCAAGATACTCGAAAAATGCATCAACTCACAGGTCTCCAAATTCCCCCTTAACAATAACCTCCTCTCCAATACCCAGCATGATTTCAGACCACACCACAGCACGACAACTGCTCTTCTCTCCTTCACCAACACTATCCTCCATCATGAAAACAATGGCCTCCGCTCCTCTGCTTTATTTCTGGATCTATCTAAAGCCTTTGACATTGTGTCACAATCTACTACTCTCTTCTCTAGTTGACCTCTCTTTCTCCACACCAGCCATAAACTGGTTCCACAGCTATCTACAAGGCCGCCAGAAATCAGTCATCTGTGACAACAATCTATCCACTCATCTCCCTGTTACTCCCGGGGTTCCCCAAGGCTCCATCCTTGGCCCCCTACTTTTCTCCCTTTTCACCAATAATCTGCACACTGCTACCAAACATGCTTCCCTCACACTGTATCCAGATGATTCCACCCTCATCTGCTCAGCACAAACTCTAACAGAACTCCAACAGATCACCCAAGAATCTCTCTCTCCAGTTAAAAGCTGGCTAATTCCTAGCTTCTCCTCAATCCAAATAAAACCAAACTCCTCATCTTCCAATCCAAATTTACCCCAAACACCCTAGACTTCACTATTCAAGCCAAGGATAATTCCTCCATTTCACCAACAGTTCACACAAAACTACTTGGCGTACAGATTGACAATCTCAAATTTGACACCCACATATCACTAACAATAAAAAAGTTCACAAAAAACTGGGTGCCTTATATAGAAGCTGCCAATACCACACCAAACCAGCAAGAATCTCTATTGCCAATTCCCAACTAATCTCCACCCTACTCTACGCATCACCTATACTTACAAATCTTAGACAGACAGTCAGACCTACACAAACTCGAAGCCTGCGCACATGGGACAAAGATTTTCATGCCTGGTAATCACTGGTCAGGGTTGTTATGAATCAGACCCCTGTGGATGGGAGATCAACGTTGTGGATGGATTGAGGATCCATGATTGATCTAGCAGGTGAGGCCAGAGGAAGGGGAACCAGACTTGTCTCCCTTAGAGAACTTGACTGGTTTGAACTCCCACAACTCCTACACCAAACTCAACTCACCTTTGCTCATAAACTAGAAAACCACTCTCTCTGAATCCCATCGCTCCATACAATACTCCAACCCTACCACGCTTCCAGACCACTACGCTCCTGCAACAAAAAACTACTCCAGGTCACCAAAGCCAAAAACTCAGCAGGTGAAGCACTATTTTTCTGCGCTATATCCAAGTTTGGAACAACCTTCCCACTACCCTTCCTTTCTACAGTCTTTTCAAGACTGCACTTAAATCTCACCTAAGTTCTCACTGGCTTTGTCTTCGTCCAAACCCCGTCTAATAAACCCTCCTTTCCCAGATTTAGAGTCTCTCCTCTATCACTATAAAACTGAACTGAAGATTACTCATTGCTTGTTAATCCTTCCAGGATTTAGTTATTCATTTAGTCTATTATGGTTATCTAGTTACTATTTAGATAATTTATAGCACTGTGTTTTACTTCTTTCTCAATGTTGTAATTAGAGCTTACTACTCAATTGTACCTAATTTGCTCCTGTATTTCTCTATGCCATGATCACCTCTGCTGTATTCATACCTTGATTGTTATTGCTTACCATCTACCATGTCTTTCTGTGGAGCTTTTCTCCCCGGGCCTCCGCTGAAAAAGGACCTGTGTTCAGTCTGAATTTCCTGGTAAACAAATATAAATAAATAATAAATTAATTAATTTTGTATATAATACACTTAACCACTGCATTTTGTCATTCACTCTGTACATAATGACATGCATCTATTGTGTTTACGCCTGGCTGACAATGGAGTAGGTCCAATGGGACCAGTGCTCTACCAGGTTAACAAATAATGATATCTACATTTTTAAATTTAGTAATATCAATACCACTTCTTTATAGTCACTGGGACAACTTCCATAATAATTTGTAAGAGCTTTTAGTTTTTGTATGTCCTTAGGATATAGCAATCTCCCCTTTCTTTAAGGATCTTGTCAACCATTTCAACCAAATAACCCTTTTGGTCAAGAAAAGGTGAATTATAAGCACACTAATACTAAACAAATGTAAACTTAACTGTATTTATGATAAAAACCTCACTACAATCAATATATTCGTATTTTAGATTATTTAAAGGACAACTGCAGGAAGCAGCACATACTTCCATCTCCAAAATACATTTTCCTCCCCTATCCAATGATCCCACCACTCAAAAATGCAATTAAAACTAAAATAAGATATTTTATTCTCTATTCCCATGACTGTGAGTGAGCGACTACCGGTACTGCAAGCCATGTTAAAGAAAAACTTACTCTCGCGCTTGCATAAGCCTCCAAGTCACCCATCAGTCAGATTGCATATTTCCAACAAACATGCTCTCCTCTTCAGTTTTCGCCCTGGAAACTCCCACTCTACAATTATGCACGCCCTCAGAAGCATTACCATTCAATTGTGCCCTTTACACTGCCTTCCTATGACCATAGAAATCCCCATAACAAAAAGCAGGAACTTCTTTAGCAGATAACTGCTGATACACAGCTTTGTTTTCCTATCGGGATTAACCATAGCTACGGTCTTTGCAGTGACTTACTTTCAAAGTGTATGACTAGCCGTTATTGGGAATTATTGCGCAATTTTCTGAAGCTGTACAGCTGTTTTTGGATCATGCTGCATGAAGGTAAACTACTATGTACAGCGTTTTATTCCCAATATTTTTCCCAGAATTATCATCAACATAGCATCACATGCAAGCACTAGAGATTGGTTGCCCGGTGCAGCTGATCTCAGTCCTTTAGGTTGGTACCAAAGTATTTTCCAAATTTTGTACAAAAAGCAGCGTGGAGGCAATATATCTTCAAATTAGAAGCAGAGAGCTGTTTAGTGAGCAATGGCTTGCAATATTTAATCTTGCTCAGTAAAGTTGAACTTTGTACATTATTTTTTCTGCTGTTGATTGCTTTGCTTGCAGCAAACACTGGCAACAGAATAATGCTGTGTTTGAGAGACAGCAGGTGTGGTGTGTGAGTGTGTGAGTGTGTGAGTGTGTGAGTGTGTGAGTGTGTGAGTGTGTGAGTGTGTGAGTGTGTGAGTGTGTGAGTGTGTGAGTACCTGCCTGTGGTAGAAGACAAACTTGAAGAAATGGTTGCAAACTGCCCAGCTGAAATGGATTTATTTCGCAAACTTGTGTAAGAAAACTTTTATTTTTCTTCTACTTGTGATACTTCAGTCAGACAGCTTGCAATTATTTCTTGCTTTGACACTTCAGACAGTTCTTGCACTGGTTATCGGGTATAACCAGTCGTAAGTATCTAGGAAAAACTTTAGCTCTCTGTAAGATTATCACGCAAGATGTGCCCAGAACTTCACAAATGCTTTCTCTCACATCATAAGTGAAACATCACCTTTTCCCTCCTAGATTGTTGTTGTTGTCTTTCGGCTTTTCCCGGTTAGGGGTCGCCACAGCGGAACTCTAGTCCGCTAATGATTGGCAGTAGATTTTCACGAATGCCGAGGTGCCAGCTCGACATTCAACCTTCAAAGGCACGCCCATTTACGCATGTCTTTCGAACGCCCACTCAACCGGGGGGAGGACATGCAGACTCCAGACAGAAGGCACTTCCAGCACTCCAGCCGAGAATCGAACGGGAGAACCTCTTGCTGTGAGGCAGCAACGCTACCGCTGCACCACCGCAGATTGCAAATACCTCTCAAGGCAAGTCCTATGCTCACGAATGTTGTACAAAAGCAAAACATGATGACGCGGTAGCTCAATTTTGGTTTGATAAATCAATGCTGGTAACGCCTTTGTGGTTTTAACTAAGTGAGAAAATTGCCTTTTTTCAGCTCTCTCTCTCTGTATCGTTCCCATTTTATTTGTCAGTGCATTGGTTATCCAGTTTGTTTAAAGAATTGTTGCACTGTTTTATTTTACATTCCTGCAAGCTTTTGAGTGCTTTTGCTAACTTTAAGAAAGGAATATACACGCACTAGACCAGTAATAAAACAAGGTAGGAAGCACAGCAAATGGTTCAGAAAATGCTTTACATGTCTTCTTCACTGTGACATTGAACTGTGGTTGCAGGTCATTCACTATACTTCCTACCATGTTTGGCTACAACTTTAACAAGGGCAGTTATTGATGTATGCCTTCACACTTCCTGGTTAACTAGTGTTGGAGTGTTATTGCAACGTAAACTGGGTGTCTTATGATACCTGTAGGCTCATCTTCAAATGCAGGCAGCATTTTTGATATCAGAGATTTATACTGCATTATACAACGAACCCCCCATTAATATTCCAAAACGTGCACGCTGATTAGTCAGCATGCAAGTTGTAAATCAAAGACTTATACTAATGGAAAAAGGTCCGGGCGCCCGGAGAACGCAAGATCTCCGTTGCTTTTTAGAAACTGTCTCGCTATGTTAAAAGGAGTTTAACATAGCGAAACAGCTTTACAAATAGTAATGGAGATCTTCCTTTCTCTGTTGCTTTTTTTAAAGCTGTCTCGCTATGTTAAACTCCTTTAACATAGCGAGACACTTTGTAAAAAGCAACGGAGATCTTGCTTTCTCTGTTGCATCCAACCACAGCTCTGATGAACTGTGTAAGCATACGTATGTGCAGTATTTCAGAACTGCCGCAGAATACCAGACAGCTGTGGAAGGGCTGCACGGAGGCATTATACAACCCCATTATTTAAGAAAAAGTAAGTATTTTTTTTCTTAAATAATGTCATTGTATAATAGCAATAACCCACTTCTGGGTGTGGGTAATGCTGGATTTACCCACAGTTGTCTTTGGCTACTCGGGCTTCGCCTTCGTGACCAAACCACACCAACCGTGGGTAAATCCAGCATTACCCACACCCAGGCTTGCATTATTGCTTAATTATACAATGCCATCTTTGAACCTTGATTTTAGCCTTTGTGAAGCTCAATGAACAGTAAATTTCTGAGCAACTTCCATATGAAGGCAAATGATGCTTTTAGAGACCTTTGATTACAGCAGTGTCCTGACACTACAGCATACTGCTGCTGTACTTTTGTTACGGAAACTACTAATAATGGCAGTATTTTGAGTTACTGATTTCTTTGCATTCAGAAAGTTACTGTTAATTTATAGTCTTGTATTCTGCCATTTTTCCCAAGGCTGATATTAATTTGAACTGCAAATGACAGATGATTAATTGAGACGGTACAGAGCAATGAATATTCCTTCTGTTTTGTAAATGTTGGCGTTGCTTCCATAATAATCTCTCACTTACTGTATGCAATGCTGTTCAGTTGTAAAATAAAAAAAATCAAAATCTTCTATTTTTTTCATCTGTTAACTTTAGTGTAATATATACAGTTATACCGTAGTGTATCATTTACTGTGCATATTCAGCCTACATTAAGAAAGTGGGAACACGGTCAAAAGCCACCTTTTAATCCGGATATGTAGAATTTCATATTTTTTTAAATATATTTATATAATTAGATTAAAATACATTATATGCCTTTTTTTATAATTTTAAACTGAAAGCCATTTTTTTCTCAATTGTAGGTTTAACATTTCAAAATATATAGCTACTATCCATTAGTAGGTTAGGAAAATATTATGCATGGAGAGGGTAATAGTATAATTGAGACTGGGGAGTATAGTACAATAGATATTAGAGAGAAAATTAGTTTTTGGTAGGGGAGGGATTGTTTTGGGTGGGATGAAGTAATAGTAGAGGTAGTTGTATGAGTCAGTGCAAGGTGGGGGGAGGGGTTTAAGTTGGAGCATGTTAAACCTACAATTGAGTTTATAACAAAAATATTCACTTTATGTAAATGTTGAAATTTCTCTACTGAATTATGGTCCTTTCATTTTTGTAACATTGTGACAAGCCAATTGCAAACATCATGGAGCTTATCTGTAAATGTTTAATTAGTTGTATTAACTATGTCCTTTTGTAACATGTGAAATGTAACTTGCAATTATTGTGGAGCTTTTCTCCCCAGGCCTCCACTGAAAACGGGCTCTTCTTGGGCCAGCTGGACTTCCCCGGTCATCAAACTTAAATAAGGGCATTCCCACTTGAAAGAAAGATGAGAGAGTAGCAGAGATTTGAAATTTGTATGGTTAGGTAGGTTGCTTAGGTTTGTGGGTTGACAGTTCCACTGTTTAGCTAAGGAGTGGGATAGCAGTAGATGACCAGCAGGTCGTGCAGGTTTGTGGACCTGGAGGAGATTTTGGTTTTTGGATCTCAGCAGACCTCTTTGTAGCTGCAGCTACCCAGCAGCCATCTCTCAAAGCAAAGAATTTCACATGTGGGGCACAAAAAGAGAAAAGGCATTCAAATCTACACTACCTCCAGTATCCTAAACAGTGCCTCTCAAACCAAGCAAATATCTCCAATATTGACACTCCTTCATACAAGATAGAATGCATAAATTGTTTATACTATAAAAAATTAGCCTCTTTCCAGCTCCTGAGATATCTACCTTCTCTATCTTATTTGTTACCGTAGTTTTCATCATAAACATATGACAGCAAACTCTCAGTTAACCAGCACCCATGGGGATTGGTAGATACTGGATAACTGTAGTTTCTGGTTGCTTCAGAGTTGCTATTAAAAACAAGCCTGTAATACTGTACCCTACAATATTTGTTTGGTTTGACCTTTTCTCAGGTTGGGAGAGAGGGAATTTATTCCTGTCTTCCTTTTTAAAACTCTAAAAACATATGGTATGTTTCTGCGGGGGGAAAACAGAAAGTGCAACACATGAAAATTGTACTGTATTTTTTCTATATTTTTTTGCCGGTTGCTTGAGTTACAGTTAACTGAGAGTTTACTCTATACAACATAAACTGAGTGAAGCTGCTTATGTTTCTCTATGGCAAGTTGTGGTAACTTTTGCTAACCTGCATTTTTTTTTTTAATTTTTATCAATATATCTATGCAGTGCTGTGCACGGAGGTGGTTGATAAATGACAACACTGCTTTCTCGCCAATTTAAATATCTTTTGAACCATCACTAGGCAGTGCACAAGTACCCAAAAGACATTAAGAAGAAAATAAAAAAAGGCCTCATCCTGGTACATATTAGATGTTAATAAAGGCTACCATCGTTAACAGTATATACATCTTACTGCAGAAGAGTAGAAGATACATCATTAACCTTGTGTGCATAATGCAGTGTCTTTTGTGATGTTATTATTTTGGCCTGTGACACTGCTGATGTTTTTGTGTGAAAATGTATCCTCAACATGGTAAATTTGGGTCTATGTCGCACAACTGAATGGCCACATTGTCGAACGTATCATCTCATCAACAATGGAGGCCATCAAACCATTTTGATTGAGATCGTGTTACGGTAAGCGTCAGGAAATTTGCCCTTTACCCCCCTGTAGTGAGAGATGGCATATACAATTAGCGGGGTGTGAAGGTTTGACAGCCTACATCGTTGATGAGACTATGTTAGACAATGTGGCCGTTCGATTATTTGACATAGACCTGGTAAATTTTCATATCTCCCCAGTGTCTCTTCCACAAGACAATACTTCATCTTCTGTGCTTTTAAAACACTTAAACAATGACATTAATAATATAAACAAAGCAAAAACACAAAACAAAAATATTAAAAATGCAAGAACTAATAAAAAAAATTGGAAAATGAGTAAACAAAGTAAGTGTTGTTAAAATCATTAAAATCTTCGGTTTGTCTGAAGAGTCATTAAAAGCAAGACCACACAGGTATAACTCAAGTAAAAACATTGCTGGCTCTGAGATAACATGCGCATTCTACTCTCCAACCTCTTAACTTCAACAGCATTTTTTTTTAACTTGGTGAGAATTAAAAGCTACATTTGCAGCTTGACAAATCTCACAAAAGTAAATAATTTTACTAGTCAAGAAAAACAGCCATAATTGAGGTCACATTAGCTTGTGATAAATTGTGTACAACTCAAAAAATACTTGTGTACAATTAAAATTAACACCCAGAGAAAATTTCTACCAAGTAGCAACTAATTACTGCAAAGTTCGTTTGTGTCTTTCGGCTTTTCCCGGTTAGGGGTCGCCACAGCGGAACTCCGGTCTGCTAATGATTGGTAGTTGACTTTTACGTGTCGAGTTACCAGCCCTGATGCACAACCTTCAACAAAGGTATGCCCATTCACGCATGTCTCCACGGAGAAGATGCTCTAGCTGAGAATCAAACCGGACAGCATCTTAATGTGAGGCGACAACGCTACCGCAGCACCACCACCGCGGATTAATTACTGCAAAGTATAACACAGCATTTCTGACAATTACCTAGTGAACCAGAGGCTATATAGCTGTATCCCTTGCACACAAAGCATGACAACAGGTATGAAACTGCTTTACAGAATTAAGAATTACCTAACTGAAACAAACATTCTATTTTGCATGTATTATTACAGTCAATGTCACACATTGCACTACCTACGTACTACTTTTTTTGGACACTGTCTACATCATGTATGGTGAGAGTGTATTATTTTCTGCAGTGTTTTAACTGTATAGAGCTGTCTAGATGTGTAGTAATATATATTGCAACATCTTGTAGCAGTTTGTTCTTTCGACTTGTTTTTTGCATAGTATTTCTAATGTAATTTTTACTATACTGGATTATACTGTATTTGTATTGTACTGTATGTGGAGCTTTTCTCCCCAGGCCTCTGCTGAAAATGGGTTCTGTAGACTCAGTCAGACCACCCCGGTAAACAAATGTCAAAGAAATAATAAAATATATGGTTATGGTGTGGGTTATGATGCAACACAGTCACTACAGCACAGGTTGGGTCACAGGGACCTCAGTCCATGTGATCATATGTAGCAGAGTAAGCATGTTATGGATTTATTCTAGGATTTACTTTGCCAGTTACAACAAAACCTACTCAGTGAAATGTCTGCTGTAATCATTTCTCAGCTCCATCAAGTTTTTTTTTTTTTTTTTTTTACTATGGGCCAACATTGCTTCAGAGTTCAATAAAAAGAAGTTACGTTCTTAGCAGAACGTTCCAGCTATGTTATCCATCTTCATTTCCAATGAAGAGGACAACATCAGATCACACATTCACATTGCTGACATGCAGGCTACACTATATACTTCTTTATCCGTGTGCTTTAAATGTGTGTCAGTGCTTGGGTTACATGCCTATATACAGCCTGATACAAGTCCATGTGGCTCAATGGTCCATCTTGGTTAATAAATATAAATGCATACAAACAAATACACAGATACATAAAAAGAAAAATACGTTTAGTGCTTGTGAGAGAAAGATTCCACAGCATGTACTAGGAGTAGCAAGCACTACCAGTCATTTCACACTAATGACTAGACTACATCCTTTAGAACTACACTGCTGTCAGTAAAACAAATGAGTTTATATAGGACACTCTTACAAGTTACTAAGAAGAAAACTAGGTTTGTCCATGAGAGCCATTAGCTTTTTTAGTAACCATATCCTGGAAGAATACAGTTGCACACAAAAAAACTTTACTCATACTGAGCATGCCTCCAATGTTCTATTGTTTCTTAGTTCCTTCATTTAGAAATAAGAAGTTACTGAAAATCTCTTGCGCTACAGTTTTAATCATTATACTACAGTAGACTTTCATTTAACAAATTACTCCATTTACACTTCTGCTTTGCAGTGAGTTATATTCACATTTTTACACTGCAGGACAATATGCACAGATAGGCATAATGGACATCAAACGTGCAGTCCAGCTTGCTCGTATTTCTGATCTTGTTCCTTTATGGCAATTCAGAATTTGCAAAACACAGTAAATGTTTTTTCTTGGACTCTGACTGGCTGGTTTGTTTTGTCCATGGCACAGCAAAACAAAACACTGCCAATAAGGAGAAAAAACCTGCTGAATCTTACTATAACACAACAGGGAGAAAATTGCTGAACAGAAAATAGTTGCTTGGCAATCCTGTACAACCAACCTGCTGCATATCTGCTGGAACCATAGGGTGAGGGGGGGGGGGGACGAGAGCCCCCTCCACTTTCAGCAGCTGCACAACATGCACTGAAACTCCTGCCAGAATAGCGATTACACAGAAACATTTGCATTTCCAATATAACTGTAAGGTCAGGCAGATGAAAAAACGTTTTAAGTGATAAATCACCTTTTTCTGGTCACCTGAGCTCATGCTTACCATGGAAAAGCCTGTGCGAGAGTTTCTGTGGTGTACCAATCAACTTCTTTCATCAAGAATTTTGGACAAATAAAGTGAATGAAGGCTCAAAACCTGAGAGAATTTTTAAGTATTACTTATTCGTTAAAAAAAATGATGGGGGGAGAATTAAGGGGCAAAATCAGGGGCAGATTTTAAATATTGCTTTTGAAACTTAGAAAGGTACTAAAACATGTTTTGCATTACCATACATTTTCTGAAGGATATGTAGTCTCAGACTCAAATGCTTCATTAATTTAAAGGGCGCAGTCCACAACGGTTTGCCAGAAAACCACACTATTTATGAAGCACAGGTCAAACATACAATGCAAACATCTGGACATCTTGTGAAATTCTGGAGAGTTGACAGGAATGATACCGAGTGATTTATCATAAAATCAAATATTTTACAAGGGACAGGGCAAAAATATGAGGCAAAATCAGGGATGTTCTGCAAAATTCTGGACAGTTTCTCTATTGACTGCTTTTTGTTTACCAGGTAAGTGGTTGGTCTTTTGACCCTTTCTAGCCACCACCCAAGATCAACAGCAGTAAAGATATCAAATTACACAAGTACAATAAGACATTACATTCATGTACATACTTCATACAGTTAAGAAGTACATTTAAATTCCATACGTTGGTGCAGACCTACTTCTTTATTGCCTTTCACCCACCGAGTACCAGGATATGCTTTGGCTGTCCTGTCTAATAGCCTGTTTTAGGCAGAATTTGCAACAGAGATGCATTTCACTGAAGGTGGACTGACTTCCAGTGTAGTGATCATTTTGCTGTAGTCAATTCATTCATTCACTCACTCATTCATTCGCTTCCACCCACTTTATGTCGTTTAGGATTTTAAATTTCCTGATAAACAATGGGAGTAAGCCATAAACAACAGTTTTGATTCTATTTGTAGTATCCCAAGGCCAACAAATCTTAAGATAATTCATGCTTTGCTGGTGCCCTCCCTCAGGCAGCACCATTTTTCATCAGGGCCATACCAGTAAAACCTAGAGTAAATCTGTGGATGCCCATCCAGTCACTAGTTTATGTTTAAAGTAAGATAGTGAATTGCACTGCTTAACATGTAAGGTTTAGAGGGTGATGCCTTATAAGCATGCCTCTCCACTGTGTAGTATTTATCTGTTCATGAAGATTTAAGTTCCTTGTTCTAGTACTAAAGGAGATATTGGACATGTGGAGAAACAGGAGGTTCAGGACAACTGGGTCTCTAATGGTGCAGCAAGCAAGACAGATCTTCCCTCAAAAGTTATTAAGACAATGAATAAAGGGATAGAGCTTCTAACATATCTTCATAGCACAGGGACTTTAGTCCGGTGATATTTTTGGATAGGAACCTTTAGAGTGTTGCTAAGTGTTCAATATGATTAATGAGAGACACCCCAAAGGAAGCACTGTACTGAATAATTGTCCTAATCAGTGCTTAGTATAAAAGGGAGTGATTACTTCTTTAGGTCGTGATGATGCTCCTTTTGCAATAAGGAGGGCTAAATAAAAGGACTTCCTAACAACTGTTGTCACATGATGGTCAAAGATGGGTATCAGTCCATGTATCTAGATCCCTGATAAATGTTTCATTTTGTAGCTGTGTGTTGGCTGTACAATATGATCAGGGGAGGGGGGGTTCTCCACCAAAAGTATTATGGCACTTTTTAGCATTTAGTTTTACCTCATTTTTTAATGCACCAAGGGTTTACTAGGGGCAGTACATTCAGAAGAGTTTAGGTGTCATACTGTGACTTAACATCAGTCTCCAGTTTGCAATCATCTGCAAACTTTATCAGCCAGAGGTCTTGGCTCTCCACTTTGAGATCTGAGAAGTAAATTCTAAAAAGATGTTCCACAAGTGAGCCCTAAGGGGTTACCACTTCTTACATTCATACTTCCTGATGAGGCAGCTGCAGATCACATTGTGTGGGCTCTGTCTTTCAGCCAGTTTGCTGTTCGCCTTACCACATATGGTGTTGATTTTTAAAGCAGTTAACTTTTGTATGATGCCAGCATGGGGAATGGTGGGAAGTCCTTCATCAGGTCAAGATACATCACATGCACTGCATGAACATCTACAGCTTCTGTAACCCTTTTGAAGACGTTTACTAGGTTAAATAGATAGGGTCTACCCCTCACAAAGCTAAATTACTGGGGACTAAACTACTGGGGATCAATTAAAAAAAAAAAAAGGAGTCTCAAGATCACAGTTTATGAGGTTAGTTATAATACACCCCATGGTTTTGAAGACGAGGCTTGTAAGGCTGACTACCCAGGTCAGTTGCAAGTCCAGTCTTTGGAGGGGCATCACCACTGCACTGCTCCACTCATCAGGGGCAAAGGCAGTAACTAAACGTAACTTAAACAGCTTGATGAGTGTGTCTGCAAGGGCATGTTTAACACGGTTATGCAACCAGGTATATGACATGCAGTAATAAATAAATATACAGTCAAAAGGATTTTGTATACCAAAAATCTGCCCAAACCGTGCATCCTGCATGCTTTTCACTATCCAGATGTTACAGTGTTATAAAATGTTTTATGAAGAGTAACAAACATTATTGAGTAGCTGTATGACTTACTTGGGACAGTCCCTAGCAGTACTGAATATTTTGACCATGTCCTTTGGTGAAATGAAACTCTAGGAAAAAGACTCAATGGGTCTCTGTCCACTCCCCCCCTCACAGCCCCCACTGTGCCCCCTACTTTTCCCCCATCTTAGTCTTGTGATATTATTCATATTATTTTTTTGTTTCTCATACTTTGTTGAGCTCTTCAGATTTTTCCTGCATTGTTTCAACACATACTAAATGGCTACGATTACATCAAAATGAGGAAGAAATCAAATGAAGCCAGTGGTTTCAGTCGTCGTACCCCCCCCCCCCACACACACACACACACACACTGGGATCTAGATGCTCTGGGTTGCATTTTAGTGTTTTCCAAACCTTTTGAGTCAAAGATGGCCTGAACAAAAATCATGGCTAATGAAAGAAATTAATTCTTGCTCATTTTCTTCCTGCATCCCTTCACCACTCCCAAAATGGCCAAGACCACATGTAATAACTTTAGAGGAAATAATAAGAGTCAAGCTGATAGTCTGGAGGCTACTCGGATCTCAGAAGCCATGGGATTCTAGATGATGCGAGGTACATTGTAGATTTTCCCAGCCTTTTGTTATAATTATGGCATGGACAAAAATCACATCTAACTAAAGAAATCATGTGTTATTTTTCCTTACAAGGAAGAAATAAGTTGTGCCCAAAGCTTAATAACCAAAGCTAACAAAAACTAGTTCCCAATAAATTGTGAAGATAAATGCTTGCAAAGATACATAAATAATGCCTTAAAAGTGTCTTTCTCCCTGTCAAAAAATAAATAAAGGAGTCCCTTTTGTGTATCCTTCTGTTATTAAACTGGAATGAAAGTGAATGAATAAAT
The DNA here is from genome assembly GCF_019279795.1 of Protopterus annectens. Taxonomy (NCBI): domain Eukaryota; kingdom Metazoa; phylum Chordata; order Ceratodontiformes; family Protopteridae; genus Protopterus; species Protopterus annectens. The sequence goes on from NC_056728.1 coordinate 273,901,849, forward strand.
GGCCTCAGTCATATAGTTCAGGTTACTGGTGTCACACATTATACAACTTATCTATCCATCCCAACCCTAAAAAAACAGCTACCACCATATGACAACCAGAATATAGTAATATAGTTTAACTTGCTGATCACAGATGTAAATTCACAATGGGTGTTGGACACTCTATTGAAAGGACACAATGACGACACTTGTTTAGTTGACGTCAAAACATTGACTGAACAAACAGACACATTCTGCATATGCTCCAAGGATTACCCTGGAGTGGACTAAACCAACGGCAAGTTTTTTGTAGGGGACAAGACCCCTGTGCCCCTCATACCCCCTGTTAACTATACATACCAACTTCCAGATCACACAATACCCTGGGAAAGGGAATGTTCCCCTACCCAGACTGTGTCAATCTCACACAACTGTTAGTCATCTGTCTGCACCAAACAAATGGTGCTGACCAAACAGTTGTTGGCATTGTATCCTTTTGACTGGGTTTCTGATGGCCATTCACAGGAAGCCTCTTTATCTCTACATCCCAAAGTTAGCCACCTGTATACATTTCGAGTATGTGACTGTAAGAAAACAGAAGAAAAATGATCACAGTTATGTATTCTAGCCTGTTTCTCCTACACAGTACACTACCCCTACACAAGCTACAGTGATGATGTGTGCATACCTGTTAGGTATGATTGTGTGAAAAGTTACTGTCACAGCCCCACAAAATCCATAGCAGCCTTCTATGCTTAATACCCCTGAGGTTTAACTGTGAGGGAAATTAGAGAAATAATGACCACACTTTCCCCAGTCCCAAACAAGTTACAGTGAACATCTCTGCACACCTCTGAGGTTCGACTACGAGGAGAATTGAACAAATAATAATCTTACCGTTTCAATTCTCCACCATCCACGTGCACAAACAAGCTATGGCAACCTACTGTGCACACTTCTGAGCAGAGCCAATTGTAAAACAGGTAGGTCCAGGGCAGAAGCCCTCACTAAGCTTGTGTCAAACTCCACTTCTACAACTGGAGTTCTGTATGCTGCTAGGATCTAGATGTTCTGTGATGCATCTTATTTTTGAAAGATAATGACTTGTAGTGTATGGGTCACTACAGTTAATTCTCTGATGTGAGGAAAAGGCATGAGTGTTAAGCACCTTTCCAGAAAGGTGCTTAACAAGCTTTTATTAAGTACCTCTTTCTACTGTTAAGCTCTAGTCACCAACACTACCAGCCATCAGCAGTAGGAAACTGCACTTCATTTGGACTTTTTCTAAAGTATGACTGAAGTGTTTAACACTATGTAGTGGTTGCGCTCTGTGTGGCAGGGTTAAGTGTGGTACAGCACTACCGCACTTTTCTTTATAACCTTTGAATATATGGCTACTGGACTGTATACCATGCAAGAGCAACATTAGTTTCATTTGCAAGTTTCTATGAAATTTCTGTGCCGTAATTCCAAATGTAATGCATATTTACACTATACAGATCTTGTGTCACAGATATGTTCTGTTATACAGTAGACGGCTAAAAAAGATGCTCTTTTAGATCACAAAGTGCCCCTTCAGCATCTTCCGGCACCCCCAACCTGCTGTGACACACTAAGACAGGGCCGGACAGTGGAATGTCATGTACAAAATCTGCATGGTGTAAGCCATTTTAAGTTTGTTTATCAACTGCTTGTTATGCTGTACTGGGGGCAGACTATAAAACAAATACAAATGTCTGTATTTTCTTTTACTCTGCTTTCTTCAGTGTGGCTACTGTAGTCTACAGGAAAGCCCAAGAGAAACACATCAGTCAGCAAAGTATGGACATAAAAAATAAAAAATTACAGTGTCCCCTTGGGAGTCATTTTTTGACAGCACACAACTCTAACCCTGACTCTCTTAGGGGTTGTGTCTTGGAAAAATTGCAAGTTGGCAAAGGTGAATGTGCGTCTTTAAAAAACAAACTCTTAAAAAAAGAAACCCTGTTGATTTTAAAGTATGGTACTTTGGAGCCTCAGGGACTCAGCAAAGAATGTAATTGGAAGTATGTGATTTGAATTGTATGCTTAACTGACTACTTGTTTTGTGCAATATGCTGTATATAAGCAAACAGTATTTTGTAGCGTTTTTACTCTTGGAAGGCTGCATAAGCCGAGACGCTAAGTGTTTCATTAAATTCGATACTTCTTGGATCGGTGGTCTTGGTGGTATTTTGTTATTTTTTGTTTTTTTAAGTTGTATTTGCTAAAGTATGGTCCCCACCTGCATATAGTTTCACTGGTTAAGATTTCTGCCTCACAGCTCTAGGGTTCACTCCTGATTTGTGGCCACTATCTGTGTGGTCTTTGCATGTTCTTCCAGTGTCACTTCCAGCCAACAGAAAAAAAGTGCATATAAAATGTGTATAGATACATATTATCCAAGTGTGTGTGCGAGACTCTGTATGTCTGTGTATACAAGTCATCTTTGACCATGTACCTGGGTTCTGAGTTATGTCTTAGGTCCACGAGGAGTAAATTAGTTAAACTGGTTTGTAAGCCTGTCTGGGTTTACATTAAAAAGATAGCATGAAGTGGATATATTGCAAGTCATTTCAAGTTAACAAACATACATGGCTATAGCCTGGGTTTATGAAGTGCAATTAAATGTAGCAGCCACCTATCAATTCAAGTGTGTAACTATCTGCTCTGAATATCTATCATCAAATTTTTTTGTGCACCCTCAAAAAGTTTTTTTCAAACTGTATGCTGTGAAACTATGCCCTTGTAATACACCACATCACCATCAATTACTAAGCATCTCTCGTACCCACAAACCTTCTTAGGTTTTTATACCCAAGAAACTTGAAAAGTAACTGCCAAGGGTAGCAAACAGTGACTGCAGTTCAGAACCATCAATGCTGCAAATCACAGGTACCAAACTATAAAAACACTGTACATTATACAGGAAGCAAACTATTTTTTTTCTTCACATTATTTAAATAGCAACAACAAAATATGGAGTCTGAGAAAAAAAGGTGATAACTGGACAATGCACAAGTCGTATTCAAGAATGAAGATACCAGTATTGCCTACGTCACTACCAACACCAATATAACACTTGGGAAGCTTTTTTAATACACTTAAAAAATTAATAGAATATCAGCATACATTTTACAAACATTAAGATGTATTAAACTATAATGTCTGGCATTACAGTTTGACTGTATGCCTTGTTTAGACATGTTCAGCCACAGAAATGTTTATATTAGCATTTCAAGTAAAGGGCTGCTTAGCCTCACTACTGAATTTTTTTTTTTTTTTTTTTTACTGACACGACTTTATAAAACACTGTGTGATAAGGTTTAGCTTGTTACAGCAACAGCAAGCAGCTGTTACACTGCACTAATGCCATAACATTCTAAGCTGTACATAAATAGTACTGCAGTCCAGTGTTCTCCATTATCGCACAAAAAATGTGTACTATATAATCTAAATCAGCTCCACCAATAATTTTGCAGAGGAAAACAATGGTCCAATCCAATTCTTCTTACAGATCTACATTTTTTCCAAGCATTAATATTTTGTCTGTAGTCTCTGCAGCTTAAAAACTTTCACAATTACATTCAAGCTGCTGTTAAATGTATAATACTAACTTTCAATATCTAGTACTAACTTTATCTCTGATGTACTTCACAGCATTTAAAACCAAAGCCAACCTCCATGCTGAAGACTTCAGCCTGGCTGAAAAAGGCAGTGTTACTGTTATGCTTTGAGACATACCTAGAAGTATTCAAGTCATGTAAACACTCCACGTCATTGCTTAGCTGACATCTTTCAAAGGAGCAGCTGTCTTACTGCAGCAGACTTAATCAAATAGTTCACACCATCTGTTGTGTTACTGTGCCACAAACTGGAAGAATAGATGCTTCTTTAGTGACAGATTAAAAATAATAACCTCACAGTACAGTACACCCAGCATCAATCTAATGCAAATCATGGTTGCTCTCGTACCCAAACAGGACCCTTCTTGAAACTTTTGAATACTTTCTAATGCAGTTTAATGATTAAATACCACAAACATTTATTACATTGTAAATGCCTGGCAGGATTCAGTGAGATTCCTTCCAAATTCTCACCTTCAGAATAACCAGTGGCATCTCAATGTACTGTACTGCACATCCCTAATACCATTTAATAACTTATGTTACACATCTCACAGATGAAACAAAAACAGTTACCAGTAGTAACCAGCCAGCAGAAATGCAAGGCAAGAAGAGAATGAACCTGAGGTTTTTCGACCCAAGAAAATACAAAGCACAGAAGATGGTATATAACTTTAATGCTATGCCAGATACTACTCATGAATGGCACAGATAAAGGAATTTGTTTTCTCAGAGGGACGGCAGGGAATGAAGCTTATTCAGATGGATGGGACTATACAGCTCTGAAGGACACACAAAAAATAAAATGCATCTGTTCAAAGTCTCCACTACTGAAATCAGAAGTCAAATTGCTAGTCAACTAGTCCACAGCACTGGATACTGGCTAAAGAGAAGTTTTTGCAGAATAGATGTACATGCAAGATATAAAAAGAAATAACATTGCAAGACTGTTTATATACATGTACTGGAGCTACTATGTCTGCTTAATACACAAAACCTCAGAAACATGGTCACATTAGCTCATAACAGCTTGACACACATTCTCAGACAAGTTAATGCGACAAAATAAAGCACATTTTACAGGAGGGCGAAAACCTCCAACACCCCTTTTCTTTATTATTCTGCTTCATGGCCACTGCCTGATGGAAAAAAATAAATAAATAAGAGTAATCACTGACAATGAAACAACAGTTTTGTTTGGTCTCTGAAATCCAGTGACTTCAGACCATCTACAACTCCCTATAAAATGAAAACTACTAATCTTTGCTTACTTGACATCCACCAACAGAACATCACCAAATGACAACTTAAATTCTACCACATCTAATACTTCAAAAACAATACAAAGCATTTATAATGATAACTTTAAAACATGAGTATGGTAAGCACATTTTAATGTATTTCATGTTAAAAGCCGATAACTGCATTTCATAATTTATAACTTTTGGATTGTCCTTTTATGCATGTTTGCCTTTTCTGCTCTGCAATCACTAAATTACATTCTATTTATATGTGCTTATACATTTACTAGTAAAGGAAGCTGCTGAAGGAGGCTCACTGGGGTCAGTCAACAGACAATAAAAACTATATGGGTCTAAATAAAACTGACACTGAACCCCAAAAATAGTTGGGGATATTCAATTTAATACACAAAACAAAATCTTGCACATAAGGCAAAGAAACCAAGCAGTAACTTACACATATGGTGACGGGAAAGTCCCAGAGGTAACTTTCAGAAACTATTGTGGGAGAATCACCCAGTCACCAAACAAAGAGCCCTAAATCAGATCTGTTGCCTTAAAAATTTAACTAAGTATACAGTAATATACTACTGATTGCAATGGGTCTGAGTCAAAAACAATTTACGGCAACATTACTTGGTAAATAAAACTCAATCTCTCACAATACTTCAGAAAACAGATACAGGGTAAAATACTACTCAAAACACCAGTGATAATTTTACAGCTTTCATTCTTTTTACTTGTAGAACTTCCTCAGAAATAAAATGTGGTACGCTGTATCCAGTTTAAACAGTACATGGAAATGACATTACACCAAGCAGCAAATCAAAGACTTTCTAATATGGTAAAGCCCCCTAAATGAACAGTTAACACAAATGCATTTAAAAGGCAAACAGACAATTTTATAAAAGTAACATCAAAAGTAAGTAAAAATTAAACAACTGCAAAAATGTAAACAGTATTAAATAATTTTGTACTTTAATAAGCTCGACTGATATATAGTCTCATTTAGCCCGAAAGCCACATCTGCATATAAAAAAAAAACTTGCCATTTATGTTCCAAGAACTCTAAATAATCATTCAATTATTCAATAAAAGGCAGTTTAACAAAAAAAGTAAATTTGCAAAAGTCAAAATAGTTCATACCGTCTCTTGCTAGCGCATTAACACGTTTATTTTTTTTTGCTTGAAATATTTTTATTAAATTTTTTTGAAACAGAAAAAAAAAATACAAACATGATAAACTTTAAAATGTCAAGTAATAAAGGAATACAATGAATTATGGTTTTGATAAACAATATTATAACTATTTACAATATGTACAATATGTCTGAGACCAACAAGGTAGTAAATGAGACAAGACAATTAAAAAATGCTGTTAGGAAAAGCTATGGACTTAACTGGCACAGTATTAGACTTATTGTATCACAGGCTTATTTCTTTTGAAGTTTTTGAATTTTGTTCAGTTGAACATCCTCAATTCGATATTTTTGCTATACCCAAAATTAATAGAAAACAGAGCATACCTCCTTTCAGACCTATCGTTGCCTCATCCAGAAAAAGACTGTTAGTGTTCTGAAGCCGTTCATTCAAAACAGTATTTTTTGAAAGATTCATGGGTCTTTCTAGATCAACGTAAAGATTACCAGTTTACTGGTCATGAAAAACGTATTTGTACAGTTGACGTCAAGTCACTGTACACTGCTACTGACCAGGAAATGGGTATCAAATTTGTTGACTTGTATTTAAACAAATACCGTAAGCCTTAGAATCTTGATTCCAATACTGTCTGTCTTTAACTTGACTTGGTTCTGAGTAACAATGTCTTTCCATTTGGAGAAAGCATCTATCAGCAAATTTCAGGAGTAGAGATGGGGCAAAAAATCTATCCCAGCTTTTGCTGTTATTTTTTGTCTTGCAACCTGATATTTTCTTTATGGCACCTTTCTAGAAGCTGATAGAACACCCTTCTTAGCTTCTTTCTTAGCCATCCGGTATTAATGACTAGCTTAGTCTAGTCTGTCTTTTCTATTCCCTACTACAATCCTTTTTTTTTAATGACTTCCTGGACTTCCACAGAAAGTATTCCTTATTTACCTTGTCTTGGGGTACTAGAGCCATGAGTAATTTGTTGTACTTTCTCTCCAGTCAATTTCTTGTCATGTCTTCCATTCATGGGTGAAATTAACATTTTTAGGAAAAATATTTTAGCAACAATTATTCACATTTTGACAGTTGTCATTTGTCACTTATGAAATGTAATATTTTTTGTGGGCAGGTTATCCATTTAAGCTGGATAATAAGTGATGACAAAGTTTCTTGAGGAAGTTGAGATGCTTATTCAAATGTTATGTGACAGATGCTATTCCTAAGGATAAGTTGGTTTCAATTTCAGAAGAAATAGTGAAGTCGAGGAACAGCAAATCCCACCCCCCCCCCATTTTGGTGTTGAGGTTTATGCCAAAAACTGTACATGAGGAAGAAGCAGAAAAAAACTTTGCCTTTCCTGTTCTACGAGTGCTGTGGAGTCTAGAGTTAAGAACATTAAAGAGAATTGGAAGGTGATTTTAGGAACACAGGATTTAACCAAGATTGTTGGACAGGAACCAAAGTTCATTAAAAAAAATCGTAAGTTTTTGTTAGAACACTTAAAAGATGACAAACATGGCTTAAGTAGTGGGCCCTGTGGTACTTTTCTTTGTCACTGTACACACACATTAAATTATACCCCAACAGCAAAAGATAGATTTAGTTGCAAAAACTGCAGGTCTAGTTTATTCAGCTAGCTGCTGCAATGACAACAGTATTTATATACAGAAGGCAATCAGGAAACTAGGTTGCAGAACAGGTGAGCATGTACGTGCTATTACAAGTAAAGACTAACAATGCGCTAGCAAGACAGTATGAACTGTTCCGACATTCACAAATTTACCTTTGTTGTTGAAACTGGAGTGCCTTCTGTGTGGAGTCTGCATGACCTCCCTGTGATCGGGTGGCCTCCAAAGACATGCGTGAGTTGGCGTGACTTCGCTGAAGGTTTGTCGTCGGGCTGGCAACGCTGCACCATAAAAATCTACTGACAATCATTAGCGGACCAGAGTCCCGCAGTGGCAACCCCTAACCGGGAAAAGCCGAAAAGACAAACAACCTTTGTTGTTGAAAAATTCAGTCAGCTGACTTTTACTGAACAATTTAATAATTATTTAGAGTTCTTGGAACTTAAATGGGAAGTTCTTTTACGTGCAGATGTGGCTCCAGGGCTGAATGAGACTATTTCAGTTAAGAGTTTATTAAAGTACAAAATATTTAACGTTTTAATTTTGCAATTGTTTAATTTTTTACTACTTTTGATGTTAAACATTGCCTGTTTACCTTTAAATGCATTTGTAATGAACTATTTATTTAAGCAACAACGAACGAAGTTGGTGTGTTATATTAAGATTTACCCACAGTTGGTGTGGCTTAATCACGAGGGCGAAGTCTCAGTGATTAAATAAAGCCAACTGTGGGTAAATCTTAATATACTGCACCACGGAGTCAGTTATTACTATTATACAATGACATTTAAGAAAAAATACTTACTTTTCTTAAATAATGGGCCGGATTCACGAAACTTCCGTGTAAGACTTAATATGTATTACTCGGAGGCTGCAGTTGAACGGTATGACGTCAGCGTGCCATGAATATTCATGAGGGCACACTGACTCATCCGTAACTCTTACACGGACTGAGTAGGCAAGCAGGGGCCGTGTCCGACTGCCAAGTAGTCGGACCACGTCCCTGCAAGGTTTTAAAAAGCATAATGTCAACAGACAAGAGTGAGTCAGCTCAAATGTACTTGCACCCAACACCACACTCCCTGACACTGTAAACCCCCATCAGAGTTATAAAACGGAAAAAATTTTATTATTTTTTTAAATCCATGATATAGCTGCAAGTATTTGCGCTTGTTTGCACGGGTGTGCCCATTGCTTAAACACAGTTAGCAATTGTGACACTGAAGAGTATATAACTACTTATGCAAATTAATCCAAATAGCAATAGCGTAATGGTAGTGCGTATGCACAAAGAGAAGGCATTCACGGTTCGAGTCCCACCACTCCCCTTCTTATTTATGTTTTAAATCAGTATTTTAAATAATACCAGACAAATATGATTAAAATTTTATTAAAAGCAGTGACATGGCCAATGTATCTGCGAACAAAATATATATTTTTAAAAGACCCAGATATATAATAGCCTGTCATTAAGCAACGTTTTACACAGCAAAGCACAGGTGCCCATAGTTTATTAGTGCTATACCCATCTAAACAGAGGTGCCCGTAGTTTAACAGCACTTTATCCAGCTAAACAGAGGTGCCCATAGTTTAATAGCGCTTCACCCAGCTAAAAAGAGCTGCCCATAGTTTAATAGCGCTTCATCCAGCTAAACAGAGTTGCCCATAGTATAACAGCGCTTTACCCAGTGCAATAGAGTTGCCCAACATTTAAAAATGCTTTACCCAGCACAATGTGTTTGCACGGACGTGAGCACCGCGCCAACCAGGGCACCACAGAGCACAGGGGAGCAATGTAGAGCTAAGTTGCTTAAACGCAGCTACACCCCCTAGCCTGTCTAGACAGTATTAAAATAAAAGAATGACAAGGTTTGAACCCAGGATCCTTTGCATCATAATCAAAGTACAGAACCACTAAGCCATGACAACATAGGGGAAACAGCCACTATTAACATACATAAACTTAGGAATGGTAGTTTAACCATTACTAAGCAGGTCTGCAGTCAGCCGAGAATTTTACAAAATGGCCAATCACAGAAAAGTGCGGGAAATGCGGCATATTTAAGCCCCACAGGCGGGAATACACTCCATAACTGATTGTAGCTCACATCTGCGGTCAGAATGTCTGGTATTGGAGAGGGAGTGCACGTCCGAGCGCAGAGATGGGGCACCGAGGAGTCCAAATACATGGTTTGGCTCCTAGTCCACCGTCACGAGGCAAGACTCCTGCAGGGCCAGTTCCAAGGGACGGAGTACAAGGCAGAGGCTTGGAACCGGTTATCTCGTGACCTCACCAGTGCCACAGGCATTCCCCGGACTGGTGAGCAGGTCCGTCACCACCATGCGGACGTGAAGAGATGAAAGGAGGACCACCTGAACCAGTGGATACAGGAGGCCCATGGGATGCGGGATGCCCCACAACTGAGTTTGTAGCCATGGAATGCAGTATGTAAGGATTTAAAATGGAGTATGTATAACGGATAGGAATGTCTCAATAATCCTTCATTTACTTTACAGCTGCAGGTGACCGTGTTACGAATCAGCAAGCCTATGAAGATAGGCTGCGCCACCAGGCAGGTTAGTGATTATTCTGCATGTACTATTATATAAAATATGTGAGAGAGCATGAAAGAAAGCATTGTAGTCCAATAATACAGCCATAAAATGGACTGAATAAGCCCTCTGCATGTACTGTCAGATAAAAATGTTAGAGAGGCAGAAAAAGAGTGTAGTAACCCATTAAGAAAGGTAACAAATGTCTGGAATAATATCTCTGCAGGCACTGTCATATAAAATAATATGCGAGTGAGCCTGAAAAAAGAGTGTGCTAACCTATTAATAAAGGTATAATATGTCGTGAACATGTCTGCCATATATACCGTTAAAACAAATAAAGGAGCGAGCCTGTGGAAAAGTGTGTAATGTCATTAATAAAGGTCTAAAACCCACAGTGTGTCTGTTTTACTTACTATGAAATGTTGTTGTACCCTTGCATTATACAAATAGTAATGTGTTAGAAAGTGCTGGCAACCCAGAGTTCTGCAGTCCCATCTAAAGTGGGTGATGGAAGTGCTAGTAGCTGTGAAGTAAATATACAGTCCTCAACAGTCAGTTACTGGCTGGCATGCATAAGTAAATCTGGCACACAAGTAGCATGTGAATACGTTCCCCAGAAATGCAAGTGTGCTTCAATAAATGCAGGGTTCTGTACAATTAGAAGTGAAAATGTCATGTGACAACATCCAGATATGTATATACAGAAATATAAATGCAACCATGAAATATGTAGCGGTAACATCTGCATCCTGGACAGTTAGTATGTGAGATATAGGTAAAGTATAGATTGAACTAGCCAAACCCATTACACAACCTAATGCATGGTGGCAAGTGTAATAATACATGTAGGGAATATAAACCTGCAGTCACTAGGAATGTAGTGTAGAGTAAAAGTGTTTATAAGATGTTAATGGAGGATTTTTCTACACCCTACTGTTTGTGCATAAACCATGCAATTCTGCACCTCACTGGGTATGTGTAATCTTAAATATTTGTCGGGATATATGTCCTATTGTTCCATAAATATTTGCACTCATGTTGATGCATGTGCCCTGTTCAAACACCATGTTCATGGTGGCCTGTTGCTACCAATCATCCCTGCATGCAGTTGGAATAACCACTGTTGTTCAATAAATGCATGTGTTATGTTTGCTGTTCAACTGTGAAAAGAGAATCAGCCATGCTAGTAGGGAATAAGGTTACAGTAGCAGCTTACAAACCCCACACAATATCAGAGCAGGATACACACTGGCATATTAGCCCAGGTCACAGGCCAGACCTCCCAACAGTGACTGCTCTACAGTGATGACCCTGATTAGTAAACAAAGGTTAGCTGTGCCCCTCTGACTCCTTGTGAAATGTACTAACAGTAGGCAGAAATGTGTTGAATCTCACTTAATAACAAATGTCAATAAGTGAGAGTAGACACCGCTTGCATGTCAGAAAAGGTGTAGTAATAGAAATGGTCTGAATCACCCAAAGTCTGAACTGAAAAATGTCAGAACTATATCACAGGTGTATCCCAGTTATATGTACCTTTCCCTGAGGCTGTTCAAATATATACGTGAGAGTATCTGAGGCCTGGAAGAGTCAGAAACACACAGGCATATCAGCTTGTCTGCTGTTACACACTCTGCAAATAGCTGTAGAATGAATCCCACAAGCATGCCCTTATGTAGAAGTACAACACAGAAATAGCAAAAGATGTAGCCATGTACTACTAGCAACCACCTGTGACAATGCCTTTGTTCAGGTGCTGAAAAGACTGCTGTGGGGCACAGTCAAAGAATACTAGGCTGACCTCTATCTACCATCTGGATATGTCCACAGGTGGGAGCTACTCAGACAGACTACAAGCCTTCATAGACTTACAGGTACACAGCAACTCTGCATGTTCAGCAAGATAAACATCACACGATAATAAATAATGCAAACTGCAGTTCTGCACCCCTACCCAAAGATACTATATACCCGTGTAGTCAGCACAACCAAGGGTGTAGGTAGGCATACAGAGTACAGAAATATGTCCAGTCGTCCTCAGCAGACTGTGCTAATGCCAACACAAACCATAAACTGTTCAGATGTGAGCAACGTATTAATGACAGTATAGCTGTTCACAAACAGTGCATGTGCCTGATATTCATAATTGGCAGTACAACATACTTAGATGTCCTCACCACTCTCTCAGGGGTGGAAGGTTTCAAATATCCCACCTAATGTATTGCATATGCACAGCTGTTGCTGGTAAAGAAATGGGCAGCTATGGACCTTTTCCACACCCATCGTGTACATCCCAAGCTAGTTTCCCTACTGTCTTCCCCTCTTTGAGCACCCTTTATCACCACAGTCCTATCTCCCCATTTACTTTTCTGTCAAAGACATAAGCACGGGGG